>NC_044325.1:16508094-16808094 GCF_007399415.2 Gopherus evgoodei | reverse complement strand
GCTGGCAAAGAAGCCCCGTGAGCGTCTACAAATGATATATGCAGAACAGGTGGGTAGAGTACTTTTCCAAAACGTCTTCAGGGTTGTTGAAGGTCAGGGCCTTCTACACCGTGCGTGAGAATCTCAGTCATTAGTGTGCTGTGTAGCAATGAATGCTTTTGGAATCTAGTTTCACTACTTCACCCCTTTCTGCTCACTGCATTCTGGCCCTAATAAATCAACGAAAATCTCACCACTGTTGTCAGAAGCAATAACAAGTCTCAGTTTTGGACTATTACTCTTTTTAGGCATCTTTATGGGACCTCGGCTGTCCTGCTGCAGGATGCTACTGGCTCCTATTGAAGTAAAGGTTACTTGACCCTTTCTCCCATTACTTGTAATGGGAGAATGAATAAACTCCTTGGATTATTGGGCGTTGACCTATTCAGCCCCAGGGCTTTGCCTCTCTTAAGTGATATGAACACAAATGAGATTCTGATTCTTTGAATGTCTTCGCTCTTTCCTTTAAAACTTTGCTTCCATTGGAGCATGAGACATCTGCCCCCATTGGACCATGTTTCAGTGCCAAATCTTGAATAGACTTTGAATTTCTCTTTTCCATTCGAACTCTGAGCTATTAAAGTATGATATTAAAATCTTTCCTCCCCACCCTATTGTGCTCCAGTATAGCAGTTCGTTTGTTACATTTTCACCTCTTATAAGGAGTAATCTTGAGGACTTTACTCAAGCACCAAGTTTAGACTGTGGAGCTACCCCAAACTGTAGTTGCCCCAGGAGCAGGCTGTGGACTGAATCATGACTCAGGGTATGTCTACACTGCAATTAAAAACCTGCGGTGGGCCTGTGCCAGCTGATTTGGGCTCGCAGGGCTCGGGCTAATGGGCTGTTTAATTGCAGTGTAGACGTTCGGGCTCAAGCTGGAGCCCGGGCTCTAGGACCTCACAAGGTGGGAAGGTTCCAGATATCAGGCTGCAGCCCAATGTCTACACTGTAATTAATCGACTCTGCAGCCTGAGCTTGCTGGCATAGGCTAGCCATGGGTGTCCAACTGCAGTGTAGACATACCCTCATAGGGTGTAAGCCTAGGGTTAGTGGAACTCAAGTCAGCAGACCCTGCCTGAGCATCTATACTGATTGTCAACCTTAGGTTAAGAATTTTCTAACATGGACCTGAACTCAAGTCTCCAGCATCCACACTGCAGTACGCAGACCCAAGTCCAACCAACCATATCCCAGACTTCCTAGCACACTCCTGAAATGTGTCTGCTCTAGCCATTTGTTCATGGAGCAGCGTGGGAAAACTTGACTGTCCACCAACCTTGATTGTCCAGAGGACAATGAAAGTCAACCTGTGGGATTGTGGGATACTTCTGGTGGACTTGTAGAGCACAAGTCCAGTGGGGCTGTCTCTACATTGCAAAGCAATAAGGCTTGAACCCTAGGTCCTGGCTTCACTCAGGCTCAGACCCTCCACCCTTGTAGGATACTGGGATCTGAGCGCTGGATCAGCACTATTTGTGTGTAGATGGAAAGGGGAGTTAGGCTTGAGCTTGAGTTCGAACTCTAGGCTTGCACTGCAGTGTAGACTCAATTCAGCCACTATCTCCCCCTTGCTCCAGCCCTATACATGATGCAGCTCACTTCCCTCTCCATGTCATCTCAGCTTCACTGTCTGCAATGTTGGATAGTGTAGCCAATGCTCCGCCCACTCTCCCCAGCTGTTCAGGACAGGACGTACAGGCCCCACAGCAGAGAGCTGGTATGCAGAGGCCCAGTGAAGCTGGTTGCCTGTGGGTAGAGTAAGGAAATGCCTTACCTCTCCTTCCTTAACTGCAGTGACGTGCCTGGTGGCTCATGCCTTAAGGCTAAGCTCTGCGCTTTTTGCTCATGTCCATAGTACCTTGATCCTTGATTAGCCCCATTGCATTCAACAGGATCATTTGCAGATTAAGACCCTATTCAGCAGGAGTAAGGGTATCACAATCTGGGATTTAGGAAACGGTAGAGAGCAGAAAGTGTTGTGCAAGAAACTAATTTAACACAGAAGGATTAAGAAGTGCCATTTTCCATACAAGAGCAAACCAATAAACCTTGTCAGAAAGTTTAAATCAATGTTATTGAAACTAATCAAATAATCTGAAATGATTCCATGAAGCTCTAGCCTGCTAATAAATTACAGCAGCTTCTCTCCCTTTAATTGTACACCTCAGATGAGTTAATACTAGTTCTGTGGATATATGCAAATTGTCTCTCTAGGCAGTCCATTTACATTTACTAATCTGTTAGAGTTCTTTGAAGGGGTCAACAAACATGTGGACAAGGGGGATCCAGTGGACATAGTTATCATAACCTTATTCCCAGATTTGGACCTTAGCGTCCAAAATATGGGGGTTAGCATGAAAACCTCCAAGCTTAGTTACCAGCTTGGACCTGGTACTTGCTGCCACCACCCAAAAAATTAGAGTGTTTTGGGGCACTCTGGTCCCCCTGAAAAACCTTCCCTGGGGACCCCAAGACCCAAATCCCTTGAGTCTCACAACAAAGGGAAATAATCCTTTTTCCCTTCCCCCCTCCAGATGCTCCTGGAGAGATACACAGACACAAGCTCTGTGAATCCAAACCGAGGGACTTGCCCTCTCCGTTTCCAATCCTGGAACAAAAGCACTTTCCTCTTCACCCAGAGGAAAGGCAAAATCAGGCTAGCAATCCAACACACAGATCTCCCCTTGATTTCTTCCTCCCACCAATTCCCTGGTGAGTACAGACTCAATTTCCCTGAAGTAAAGAAAAAAACTCCAACAGGTCTTAAAAGAAAGCTTTATAGAAAAAAGAAAGAAAAATACATACAAATGGTCTCTCTGTATTAAGGTGACACAACACAGGGCTAATTGCTTAAAAGAATATTGAATAAACAGCCTTATTCAAAAAGAAGACAAATCAAAGCACTCCAGCACTTATATTCATACAAATACCAAAGAAAAGAAACCATATAACTTACTATCTGATCTCTTTGTCCTTACACTTAGAAACAGAAGATTAGAAAATAGAACTACTTCTCCAAAGCTCAGAGACAGCAGGCAGACAGACAAAAGACTCAGACACACAATTCCCTCCACCCAAAGTTGAAAAAATCCGGTTTCCTGATTGGTTCTCTGGTCAGGTATTTCAGGTGAAAGAGACATTAACCCTTAGCTATCTGTTTATGACAATAGTGTACTTAGATTTCCAGAAAGACTTTGACAAGGTCCCTCACCAAAGGCTCTTACATAAATTAAGCTGTCATGGGATAAAAGGGAAGGTCCTTTCATGGATTGAGAACTGGCCAAAAGACAGGGAACAAAGGGGTAGGAATTAATGGTAAATTGTCAGAATGGAGAAGGGTAATTAGTGGTGTTCCCCAAGGGTCAGTCCTAGGACCAATCCTATTCAATTTATTCATAAATGTTCTGGAGAAAGGGGTAAACAGTGAGGTGGCAAAGTTTGCAGATGATACTAAACTACTCAAGATAGTTAAGACCAAAGCAGATTGTGAAGAACTTCAAAAAGATCTCCAAAACTAAGTGATTGGGCAACAAAATGGCAAATAAAATTTAATGTGGATAAATGTAAAGTGATGCACATTGGAAAAAATAACCCCAACTATACATACAATATGATGGGGGCTAATTTAGCTACAACGAGTCAGGAAAAAGATCTTGGCGTCATGGTGGATAGTTCTCTGAAGATGTCCATGCAGTGTGCAGAGGTGGTCAAAAAAGCAAACAAGATGTTAGGAATCAATAAAAAGGGGATAGAGAATAAGACTGAGAATATATTATTGCCCTTATATTAATCCATGGTATGCCCACATCTCGAATACTGTGTACAGATGTGGTCTCCTCACCTCAAAAAAGATATTCTAGCACTAGAAAAGGTTCAGAAAAGGGCAAATAAAATGATTAGGAGTTTGGAGAGGATCCCATATGAGGAAAGATTAAAGAGGCTAGGCCTCTTCAGCTTGGAAAAGAGGAGACTAAGGGGGGATATGATAGAGGTATATAAAATCATGAGTGATGTGGAGAAAGTGAATAAGGAAAAGTTATTTACTTATTCCCATAATACAAGAACTAGGGGTCACCAAATGAAATTATTAGGTAGCAGGTTTAAAACAAATAAAAGGAAGTTCTTCTTCACACAGTGCACAGTCAACTTGTGGAACTCCTTACCTGAGGAGGTTGTGAAGGCTGGGACTATAACAATATTCAAAAGGGAACTGGATAAATTCATGGTGGCTAAGTCCATATATGGCTATTAGCCAGGATGGGTAAGGAATGGTGTCCCTAGCCTCTGTTCATCAGAGGATGGAGATAGATGGCAGGAGAGAGATCACTTGATCATTGCCTGTTAGCTTCACTCCCTCTGAGGCACCTGGCATTGGCCACTGTCAGTGGACAGATACTGGGCTAGATGGACCTTTGGTCTGACCTGGTACGGCTGTTCTTATGTTCTTATCCAGATTTGAGCCCAGGTTTGGAGATGTGATAAATCAGATCACTGATATGATCCAACACCCAATTGTTATATTTTTATAACACTCAGTATAAGATTATAGGAAATTCACCTGTGCTAACACAAGGCCTGTGCATAAAGATGTCGACTCATGCTGGCAAGGGGGCTCTTCTAGTGCTTGTCCAGGCTATAAGAGGGGTTGGATTGTCTATTAAGGGGCAGAAGAAAATAGGGGCAGGGACAGAGTGGACCTGCAGGGGAAACCCCCAGGAACAACTGAGCTCCGGAGACATCTTAGACTGAGGTTTGTTTAGTGGACTTGTTTAAGTAAACAATAGAGGTAAACCCGAGGCAAGAGGCGAGTTTGGGCCATATCCAATATGTGTATATACTCCGTCTGGAGCATAGTGGAAACTCCATTTGCTGACAGGGGGGCTGAACTTTACAGAATGTTCCCTGCATTAAACCAAGCCAGTGTCTCTACTAAGTGAAATAGAATACTCCTAGAAGAATGGCTCTGTTGTGCCCAACTTTCAGGCCTATATTGTATTTTCTGGACAGAGCCTGCATGCAAGTTCAGAAATGCAGTTTTGATAAAAAGTTACTATGGTTGTCTTGCATCCATATTAATTTTCCTAATGGACTTTTCTTAATGAAATGTTAAGACCTTTATTGAAATTCCAGTGCCAGTATTACCAAGAACAGCCCTCAACCCATAATCCACTAGGAATCAACGTGAGGTATAGTAGCAACAGCCTTATGACAAGTATCTCGGTGCTCTCTCAGTATTCTTTGAAAATTTTCCATCATTTTGGTGAAGGGGCTGGCACTCGATTGCCTACTTATCTTTATGAAGTGGAATCTCTTTTGTGATTTCAGGCAGTGGGTTTTTTAAATTTTTTTTTAATTAAAGCACAACCTAATTTAAAATACATACTTATCAAAACTGGAAACCAGCCATTGGATGGCTTTGCAAGGCCATATTGCAAATAAGATGTCCTTCCCTGGTGTTTCAAGAAATAATTAGTTGGCATGCCCAACTGGTGCCAATATGCACTGCTCTTCCAGATCTCTAGAAGAGGGAAATCTGCATGTCCTTTTCAAATAGAGGGCAGAAGGTGTTCTGAGAATGCTCTGTGAAGAGGGACAAAGCACTGAAATCACAGTCTGTTTCTCCCTTTCCTCCCCCTCAGATTTAGCTCTTAGCTATTGTAGTCTTTGTTCCATTGACGATAAGGTGTAAAATAGTTTACATGCCTGTTTTGGTACAATGAAAGCCCCAGACACTGAAGTGACGTTCCAGCTAGAACTAGAGAACGCTAAGGGCTAGGTTGTAGCTTTAGGCACAGCCTTGAGTAAGGAGTGGTGTGTAAATTACACCTCAGGAGTAGCCCAGGATACAGCTCCTCCCCTGCTTCCTCTGTGCTACCTGGGAGTAGAAATTACAAATGAAAAATTATGACACTCCCTGCTTCCCAGAGCCATCTCAACTGTGCTGGGCAACAAGTAGAAAAGTAGAGCCAAGCCTCTGCCCATTTCTGCCCCCCTACTGCAGAGAGAGAGGGAGAAAAAGAGTGTACAGCACCTCCTTAGTCCTATATGCCTGGATGCTGGTCTAGGCTGCCCACACAGGTTATAAAGGGGGTGGTTCTTATTCTCTGTGATCCCTATATAGGTGAGTAGCTCAAGTCACAAGCTACCCCCACCTGCAAAAAAAGATGATTAGACAATTACATGCACATGATTAGATCAATTACGCTCTTAAATGGGAGTCTGTTGGGGTTTGAATATCACGTAGGAAACATCTGAGAGACCAGCCCAATGGTGTGGCTGCAAAATCTGTGCCAAGTAGAAATCACTTTCACATTAAATGTGGAAGGCCAGACCAACTCAGGCTGAGTGCATTTTGCAGGTAATACATTCTCTGGATAATTGCAGCACTGGTTTTATTGCTGCTTTGCTGATGCATTCAACTGATGGAAGGAAATTACCTTCCTGAAGATGCCATTCAGCCTGACCTTATAGCTTAAGGTAAGGCATTAGGAAACAGCAAAATGACAGACAGTAGGGGAAGGGCAATTCCCAGCACGCAAATGTGTTGATAGATGATTCAGCTTCCTAATTTTAAAAAGAACCCTTGTGTCTTGTAAAAATATGAATTCCCATTTTTACCAGTGCTGGCTGTACAAGCATGGGCCTGATTCTTCTCCCATTGAGGGAGATTTGACACTGGCTTCTGGGTGAATAATTTGGGCCAATAATTCATCAACTGAATGAATGCTTGCATTGCATACATTTTTAGAGGGACTTCGCAGATTTCAAGACACTTGCTCATGGTAGGCATTCATTTTGCATATTCAGTGTCCCCATTAGCAGAATTTTATCAGATCACATGTAACTTCTACACCAGTTGTTATTCAAGAATCAAATGGCTGCCACACACCAGACTGACCAGTTCTCTTACTCTTACTGTGAGGCTCTAAAGTTATAGAGCCTAATTCTGATCTCACTTACTTAGGTTTTACTCCATCGAGTTTGGTGGAATTACTCCTGAATTTCACCAGTGGGAGTGAGATAGCAGATGATGTGGGGAGGAGGAGGAGGAGAGACGGAAGTACAAAAGAGGAGGAAAAGGTTGACAATGTAATAAAACATGTAGGCTATATTCCTAGTTTTATTTAACTACTGCTTTGAATAGTTGTGAAATGATTCTAGGGATTTTATAAAGACACAGTATCTGTTTAAATGTATAATTATACTGTTACAGTGTAGTGACATGGATAATTGTGCTATTAATAAGAAGAACTTTCATCCCTCTCTTTTTTTGGTATCATGGCTCTTTTATGCATCATAAAATACAGTATTATCCACAGCAGTGTTTAGAAACAAAGTTTTGTCCTCAGTCTCTATAGATCACTGCAGCAAGAAGGTGAGTGGGCAGACCACGGCTGAGTGATCCAGCCAAAGCCTAAAATGATGTCTCTGGGCCAAGTTCTAATAGCATTATTCATTGTGAACAGCACTTTCTTCGCAGGGAAGCGAGGTACTCCTCAGAATGAGTAACATTGTCAGGATATGGCTCTTTGCGAGGCATTTCCACTTGGTGGCAGCATCTTCACTGATCCATGTGCACATATTGGGAAATAGAGGCCAACATTTCAAATCTTGTATCTTGTGCAATATGTACACACCCAGAGAATAATGAAAATCCAATTAAAATGCCGGTTATAGATATTACTTACATTATAAAGCAAGATATATGCTTTTGTTTGTTTTATGGGAGAGCTGGGTGAACCATAGATAATTAAATCTTGCCCCTCCAGGGAGCATTTTTTTCCCCATGGAACACGTTTGTGTGTATTTTGACTGTTACAGCTCAATAGCCTACAGGCATCAAAAATATCAGCTAGGAAACAGAGAGCTCACTGTTATGATATTAAATGCCTTAAAGCTCAAAACCAGAAGCTATAACAACAAATGGGGTATCCAAAGTTCATTTTCCTACTTGGTCCTTTCATGTAATTCCAGTGCAGGGTGCCAAAATGGAGGATATTTTCTAAGTCTTCCAGAGAACAAGATAATTCAACATCCCAATGTGTCTTGGGTGTTCCTTTTTTTTTTTTTTTTTTTTTGATACTGTTGCAAGCTCTTATTCATCAACACAGATGCATCAGGGATGAAAATGTATAGTGTCATGGATTAGAAATATGAGGGTATGTCTATGCTGGTGGGCAGCAATCAATCCAGCAGGGATTGATTTATCGTGTCTAGTCTAGATGCGATAAGTCGACCCTCAAGCCCTCTCCTGTTGACTCCTGTATTCCAGTGCCACAAGAGGTGCAAGCAAAGTCTACGGGGGAGCGGCAGCAGTCGACTCACCATGGTGAAGAGCCCATCGTAAATAGATCTAAGTACGTCGACTTCAGCTATGTTCACGTAGCTGAAGTTGCGTAACTTAGATTGATCCCACCCCCAGTGTAGACCAGGGCTGAGAGCTCTTGCTCACTTCTACCACTCCTCCCTTGAATCAACACAGGGCAGCATTCATAGATTTCTACAGCAGCTCCACTGGTTTTCTGCCTAGTCTTACCCTGACTATAGTGCTCGCAATCATAAATGCCATAAGAACCTCCTGTGGCAGTTTACTCAGCTTTTTGGTTGGTCTATACCATACTTCTAAAAAAAATGTTCTTAATTTTAGGCCACTTTATTTTCTTCTGCTTGCCTGGACTCCTGATAACTCCTTTGCCTCCAAACTTCCTACTTGTTTATTCCTTGTAGGTACTTTTAGACTCCTACCTTATTGTTTTCTAGGCTGGAAAAATTAATTTCTATTAACTTCTTCCCTTTTTTTTTTTGAACCTGGCATTATTTTGGTCTTTGGATACTGTCCACTTTAATGTGATCATTTTTGGAATGCAGAGCTGCTTGCTATGCTCCAGATGCTATATAGAGTGGAATAATTGCTACCTGGTCCTATATGATTCCTCTTTTTCTACAGCATGTCTCAGCATAGCGTTGGCATTTCTGGCATCAGTGTCACACTTCATGCTCATGTTCAATTGTTCCTCTGTAAAGCACCTGTCTACATCCACTTAAGAATGGTGCTTTCTCACATGTATACAGATTGCAGAGCCATACATGGGTTGCTAATTTTAGCCTGGTTAGAGTGTTGCAACCAGACATAGTTCTTTGTCTCTCCTATAACTCATAAATAATCAGTGATGTGTAATGGTACATTTTATAATGCTGGAGCCCTACAGAAATGCACCCATCACACACACAACCTTTCTCCCTCTCCAGTCTCTTGACCTACACCTACCACACGTGTGTCCTTCTGTCCTGCAGGGCAGAGCTGAGTCTATCCATTCTGTCTCTACCCATTTGGAGCTTGATGCATTATAATGCTCTGTCCATCCATGCAGAAGCACAGCTCCTGGCAGGGGGAGGGACGAGGCCGCTGTGCTGTTGTTACTGAAAGTGGGTGTTGCAAGCAAATTCCTGCTTGAGCTGTGAGGCGCCGACTGGCTTTCCCGTCACCAGTGGGTTCTAGAGCCTGTCCTGTCCCACCCCTCACCTAACCCTGACTCTGCTTCACTGCTGGCCTGGTGCCCCGGCTACTGCTCCTAGCCAGAGCTACCCTGGAGTGGTAAGAATGCAGGGAGCAGGGGTGGTAGGGAGACCAGGACTGAAGGGGATATTCCAAGGGTCTCCCCATACACTGTCCATCCCAGACTAGAGGTGAGTGGAGTACACGCTCCACCAACCCTCTTAAGAATCCAATCACCGTAAGCTCCCCCTAGGCTGGGGGAGGATTTCTAAAACTTCCCCCATGCACCACCTCAGTGAAAGGGGACCCTCTCATATGGAATACCACCCCTAGCCTCCATTTTGAATCCATCTGCGGGTAGCAGGCCATGCCTCCAGTCCTGTGCCTGGGCCTTTGTGTGTGGGGAGGGAGGGAACAATGCTGCCTAAGTTGGTTACCTCGGGGAGCAGGGGGCAAATCCCCCACCCCCTTTTCAGCTTCAATTCTTCCTGCCTCCACCCCAGCCTGGTTTGGGGCTGCTCTAGCAGCCTGACACCACTGTGCCTAAATAGAGATAAGATGGCTGACAAACCGTCTATGACTGGCATGTGGCTGTGAAAGTGTGTGAGAGCCCTTCTGCAACCAGTGGAAGAAGCCCTCAGCACTGCTGCATTCACATCAGTGCTGTCCTGAGGACAAGACACTGCTGAGATTATATCCAGGAGGGGCTTTCTCAGGCCTGGTCTACACTACGCGTTTAAACCGATTTTAGCAGCGTTAAATCGATTTAATGCTGTATCCATCCACACAACGAGGCCCTTTATATTGATATAAAGGGCTCTTTAAATCGGTTTCTGTACTCCTCCCAGACGAGAGGAGTAGCGCTGAAATCGGTATTACCATATTGGATTAGGGTTTGTGGCCGCAAATCGACCGTATTGGCCTCCGAGCGGTATCCCACAGTGCACCATTGTGACCGCTCTGGACAGCAATCCGAACTCGGATGCACTGGCGAGGTAAACAGGAAAAGCCCCGCGAACTTTTGAATTGCATTTCCTGTTTGCCCAGCGTGGAGCTCTGATCAGCACGGGTGGCCATGCAGTCCCAAATCCAAAAAGAGCTCCAGCGTGGACCATACTGGAGCTACTGGATCTGATCGCTGTATGGGGAGACAAATCTGTTCTATCAGAGCTCTGTTACAGAAGACGAAATGCCAAAGCACTTGAAAAAAATCTCCAGGCTGTGATACAGAATCCACAGCACAGTGCTGCATGACAAGCGTAACGGAAAGCCAAAGAATCAAATGGATGCTCATGGAGGGATGGAGGAAGTACTGAGGACTCCAGCTATCCCACAGTCCCCAGCAGTCTCCGAAAAGCATTTGCATTCTTGGCTGAGCTCCCAATGCCTGTAGGGTCAAACACATTGTCCGGGGTGGTTAAGGGTATAGCTCGTCAATGTATCCCCTCCCCCCCCATGAAAGAAAAGGGGTAAAAATCGTTTCTTGACTTTTTTCAATGTCACCCTATGTCTACTGAATGCTGCTGGTAGATGCAATGCTGCATCAGTGAAGAGCAGTATCCACTCCTCTCCCCTCCCTGGTGGCAGACGGTACAATATGATTGCTATCTGTCATCATTATCATCCCGTGAGTGCTCCTGGCTGGCCTCAGGTGAGGCTGGCCGGGGGCGCCTGCGTAAAAATAGGAATGATTCCCGGTCATTCCCAGTAGATGGTACAGAACGGCTGGTAACCATCCTCATCATAGCAACTGGGGGCTGAGCTCCATCAGCCCCCTCCCTTTCCTGTGTAAAGAAAAGATTCTGTACTGCCTGGACTGTCATAGCAGTGGGATGCTGGGCTCCTCTCCCCCGCACTGCTTAATGTCCTGCCTGGACTGTCATAGCAGCTGGAGGCTGCCTCCCCCCCAATTTATCTCAGTAACAAGTCAGTGTTTCTTATTCCTGCATTCTTTATTACTTCATTACACAAATAGGGGGGGACACTGCCACAGTAGCCCAGGAAGGTTTGGGGAGGAGGGAAGCAATGGGTGGTGTTGCTGCAGGGACACTCCCTAAAATGCCATACAACTCATCATTTCTGAGGGATCTGACACGGAGCGGATGTGCTCTCTGGTTCTCTGATACACTGGTTCTCTAGTACACTTGCCCCATAGTCTAGGCAGGACTGACTCTATTTTTAGATACCATAAAGGAGGGAGTGACCCGAGGGGTCATTCCCGTTTTTGTCTTTGCGCCCCTGGCTGACCTCAGCCAGGGGCACCCATGACAGCAGCAGACAGCACAGAATGACAGATAACCATCATCTCATTGCCAATTTACAACGGCGCAGCAGACGGTACAGAACGACTGATAACCGTCTCTGCTGTCATGCAAAGGCAAATAAATGCTGCTGTGTAGCACTGCAGTATAGCCTCTGTCAGCGGCATCCAGTACACAGTGAAAAAAAAAGCTGAACGGGCTCCATGGTTGCCGTGCTATGGCGTCTGCCAGGGCAATCCAGGGAAAAAGGGTGCGAAATGATTGTCTGCCGTTGCTTTCCCGGAGGAAGGAATGACTGACGACATTTACCCAGAACCACCCGCGACAATTATTTTTGCCCCATCAGGCACTGGGATCTCAACCCAGAATTCCAATGGGCGAGGGAGACTGCGGAAACTATGGGATGGCTACGGAATAGCTACCCACAGTGCAACGCTCCAGAAATCGACACTAGCCTCAGACCATGGACGCACACCGCCGAATTAATGTGCTTAGTGTGGCCGTGTGCTCTCGACTTTATAGAATCTGTCTTACAAAACCGGTTTATGTAAAATCGGAATAATCCCGTAGTGTAGACGTACCCACAGTCCATGCAGGGAATGCCTCCCTGAGCTGAACCAGTTAGGTGCTGCTGATTCTGGTTAGCTCAGAGCCTTACAAGGACCTAGGTTATTCTGACGAAAGGTGGAAAGAGAGGTTTCTGGGCAGAAACCAGGAGAGGGAGACCTAAGGGCTACCCTATCTGTGCTTTCCCTGATTTTAACAGATTGTTCAGCTACATGAAGAGAGTGTGGCCCGGGGCTTCGCTTGTTAAACACAAACCCTGTAAGAAAAATGGAAATCCCAGGAAAGGATGTGAATGTTCTGTCCAGCTGCTAAGACCTCCGACACTAACTCCTGAAATTTTCAGTTCACCATGTTTCGTCCAATGATACTCTGGCTTGTGTTATCTGAACCTACAAATACAACATGTACTTCAATAAAATGCTGGCGTATTTAAGGTGAGACTAGCTGATACCAGTTAGTCAAAGATGTTTCCTAACTCAGTGCAAGTCATCAGTTAAATACCAGAGCATATCTTCTGCTTAAAACAAAAGCAAGCAAACAAACAAAAACCACTTTTTCCAGTTGGAAGAAATTTTGCTCTAAATTGTCCTGTGTCCATACTAAATAATTCACGTGAATCCTTGAAGGAACGATGATGTGTTCTACCCTCTGTATACTTGAGAAACAAAGAAGTTTGAATCATTTTAATGAATCCTGAAGAGACACAAGTACAACATCATTTCATCTGTGGTTAAACACTTCAGCACAGACACAGCATTGAACTGGTGGCAAGAAGATGGGGCAGCAATTACTGCTGTGAGAATTGTACTGGAAGGAAACAGAGAATTTATTTAATTCTCCAGCTCACCACTGGAAGGTAATTTGGACATGCCGTATTCCCCAGCATAGCTATACATTTTAAAATAAGCACAGCCAGGGGGCTAGCTGAAGAGAGATGGTATGATGCAACGTTATCCAGCTGTGCTCTGAAATATACTGGTGTGTATTTTAAACAAGCAGCCTTTTAAATCTTGTGCCTACAATGTATTTATCTCTGGAAGAGAAACATGGCAACTGCGCCTCACTTTCTGAAATGTGGCATGATATTGCCATTTTGCTCCCAGTATAATTGGAGCATACCTGTTATACGAAGTGGTTAGAAGTATCTGGCTAAGAAGAAAGCTGCAGGATCTCTTATGTACTGTCAAGGCATGCTTAATAAATGGATCCAATTATTTTTATACTGTAGCAAAAATAACTGTGTAGTGTGAACTCTCATAATTATGACCCTGATTCAGTAAAGTGTAACACCGACAGACCCCGGTCATCGGCAGGCAGGGTCGAACCTGGGATCTCTGGAGCTAAATGCATGAGCCTCTACTGTATGAGTGAAAAGCCATATGACTCTTAGCTAAGGCTGTAGAGCAGACTCATTAATCTCTTTCTAAGTGGTCTCGGCACCACTTGGTGACCAATGTGTATTCATGGGAGAGGAAGTGTTATTTAATGGATGGAACATTGGACGGGGGCTCGGGAGACCAAGTTTCAATTCCTGGCTTTGGCAATAATCTGCTGGGTAGCCTTGGGCAAGTCACTTCCTTCCCTGTGCCTCTGTTTCCCCTTTGGTTAAAAATGGACATCATGACACTGACCACCTTTGTAAAACACTTTGAGATCTATTGATGAAAAGTGCTGGGTATTATTGTTATTATTATTTTATTATATATTATAGCATTATTATTATACAACATTTCTAGACCAAATTTAACAGCCATTTAGAATACTTTCCCGTTAAGTAGTAAAGATATTTTTAAGCACTATGATGTTGTGTAATAATTAAGAAAACAGTGATTTAAAATAATAGCACTAGTGTGCTCTAGATGTTGGTGCTGGATAATCCTATCCACTTTCACATCACAACAAAACAAACAAGCAAAGAGATAACCCTATTGAAGGAATGATTGATTATTTTCTTCCATGTTTTTCTAGAGACCCAAATAAACTGAATTTATATCATTGTACTTGGACCATGGTTAACACAGTGAACAAATAGACCTGCACATTGCATTTTTCAGGGCATAATGTTGGCAGCAGGTTAATTTAATCACAGTGAATCATTTTACTATTAGAGTTTATGTTGTTTTCATTTTCTAATAAATGGAAGAAATATTTTAAAGCTGTTGATGTGGGGGGGGGGGGCACACCTATCAGGAGCGATCCTGCAATCTTCATTGTTGCTCTACACTGGGGCCTGACATCAGATGAGGGAAAGCTGAATGTCTAGCAAATGTGCCTCTGCTACTCTACAGTACCAAGAAAGGAGAGAGAGAGGCATTTTAGACAGAAATTCTGGTTGTGGCTCCTCTACATATAAATGCAGCCCAGAGACCTGTTCTCAGAATTGATGTTTCTCATCTGGCAATTGGCTGATATAAATCCCACCAGAACAATATGGAATATATTGATTAGATTCTCTCTGATGTCAGTGCATATTGCCTAACTACCATGTATATCTATTGAGCCTGATGGATTTGTGGGCTTTCTGGTGAAGGGGTGATTACAAGTATTGTGATGTGTCTAACATTGACTTCTGCAACCACCAAGTAGAGATGGTTGTTAAAAAAAAATCAAAATGCCAGATTCTTGTTTAATATCTGTGACTGTATAGCCAAGGATTAGCATTAACTAGCATCCATACAGGCTATTTTTAAGCCCATGCAAAATAACGTGCAGAGTACTGGTTGCTCTGCACTTTTGAGAATCAAATCCCAATCTCTCTGGCTGGGCTCATTACTGATGGAAGAATCTCAGGATGTTTAGCAGTTCAGAAGTGTGGCTCTTTGGAATGGGAAGTATGGGAGGGAACTGTCAAAGCAGCTCAAAATACTTATGTGCCTTATTCCCACTGAATTTTATTGGCAGCGGGTGCCTTAGGCACCACTGAAAATCCCAGCCGACAACTTTGCAAGGGCAGGAAGTCTCATGAGATTTTCAGGTCTTCCATTTCTGGTACCAACTGAAACAGAGGTACATAGGAGAGGGTAAAACATTACTAGCCAGAGTTTTTTACTATCCAAGGAGTGGCCCAGCTGTATAAAATTCAAGATTGAGCTTCAGTTTGGGTTTTATACAGTGATTGAAATCCGTTCTTGTTTTTGTCTGAACTACTTTGACCTCCCAGACCGTCCAGTTATATCATTATTATTCTCCTATAGTTGCCTTAAGCCACTGGGCTGTGCATTTACTGTGGAATTGTCCTGTTCTGAGGGATATCTGGGAGGCAAACAAAGGGGTCTTTTGAACTTGGGTTAGCTAACCTGAGTTAAAAGAGCAGTGAAGGCTTGGCAACTTGGCTTCTAACTCAGGTTAGCAGCTCAAGTTCAACTCCAGGGGCTTCCCTATAGGCTAGAACTCACACTGCTATTGTCTTCACTTCCATTTTAACCTGAGATAGCTAATCTGAGTTAAGAACAAACCTCTCTTTGCGGTGTGTAGACATACCCTCAAGTGTGCAGGGGAAGGTTGCCCTTGCTACATACACCACTTCAGGAGAGGCAGCATGCTCAGCCCTCTGTGCCCAGTTCAGCCCCTCTTTAAAACGCTCACCCTTTTGGAATGTCTTGTATACCATGGGGCACTAGAAGGCATCAGCCCCTGTGCTTGGGGCTCCTCAGGACTCTTCCTTGCATGCTTGCCCCTTGCATACCCATGGCGTGGTCAGATACAATCTGCTCCATAGTGGGAAGATGTAGTCCTATTTTCATTGCTGATTTACCACTTTCAGTTCAGTCCATATGTACTAACAGATAGATGGACACAAAGCTCCTGGGGTTAGATAATGGGCTTGCACCTGTGTGGCTGAGAACAGAATTTGGATCACTATCTTCCTGTAGCAACATACATCTGTGCAAAGGACTTGGGTGAATATTCCCCAAAGTGCATTTCTCTAAAAGCTTACGTAAGTCAATATAGTGAATGGGGAGAGGGAAGGAAGGGAGAAATCAGGAAAAGCAAACAAAAACAAGACTTCTTTGTGACCTAATAATTCTTGCCTTGACAAAAATAAATGGCTCAATTATTATGTGACATTTTCATTGAATCTCCTGCAGATAAATGTACCTCCTTCCTGATAAATTAACTGTTGTCCTTCATAAATTACTTTGTTCTGATTTCTTAGGAGCTTAGCACTTTGCACAGAAATACTTTAAGGAAATTATCTGCTTCCTTCGCTTCTATATAGATCTTCTAGTTGGCATTTTATGACATGCAACAAATTGCTTCACTTCAAGGATTTCCTCTATGACAGCTACCTGGTTCAAACCCTTATCCCTCAATGGTCATGTCTATTACGAACCTGGCATGATTAATGGCATATTCCAGGATGAGCACAGCTGTAGTTTTATCCACCTTTTTCTGTATTCATTGGCAGGAACAGTTCATCATGACTAGGAGCATCTAAAATTTACTTGCTCCCTTGTCAACAACAAAATATATTCCCCCCTGAGCTGTACTGTGGTTTGCAAGGCTAAAAGCTAAATGCTGTGGTGATCAGCACACAAGAAATGCCTAAGACAAATAGATATGATCAGCCATTGGTCCTCATTACGGATCGAACTCAGAGTTTTCAGGGTTAAAACCGTGTCCATGATCCTCTACCACTTTCGCTAAAGAATTAGCTCATTAACTGCCATCTATAGTATGTTCTTATCCTCTTTGCACTGAAGGTCCTGGATTTATTCCCCACTGATAATCCATGGTGTGATTCCCCACTGATAATCTGTGGTTGCAAACGGTTGGCCATAAAGGGATTTGAACTGCTTTGGACCTCAAACAATCAGGATGTGCTTGTCCAAGTTGGGGAAGTACGTAACCCATGTTAGGAAAAGAGGCTTGAAGCCCTCTAGTACAGGGGAGGGCAAACTATGGTCCGTGGGCCAGATCCAGCCCATCAGGGCTTTCAATCCGGCCCATAGGATTGCCAGCCCTGTGGTGCAGCAGGGCGAAGGCAGGCTGCCTGCCCATCCTGGTCCTGTGCTGCTTCCAGAAGCGGCTAGAACCACGTCCCTGTGGCCTCTGGGGGAGGGGGAAGGGGAGGCAGAGGGTTCCATGTGCTGCCCTCGCCTGCAGGCACTGCCTCTGCCCCCCGCAGTGCCCATTGGCTGGGAACAGGGAACCGTGGCCAATGGGAGCTTTGGGGGTGTTACCCACAGGTGCTGGCAGTGCCCCACCTCACCTCCAGGAGTCACTGTCAGACATGCTGGCCACTTCTGGGAGCAGCACGGGACCAGGACAGGCGGGGAGCCTGCCTTAGCCCCTCTGCATGCCACTGCCACCCTGGAGCCACTCGAGGTAAGCAGCACTGGGCCAGAGACTGAACCCTGAATCCCTCCTGCACCCTGCACTCCAACCCTCTGTGCTGAGCCCCCATCTCCCTGCCTTGAGCTCCCTGCTGCATCCTTCCTGCACCCCAACCCTCTGCCCCAGCCCTACATTCATGGCCCTGCATAAAATTTTCCCACCCAGATGTGGCCCTCGGGCCAAAAAGTTTGCCCACCTGTGCTCTAGCAGCTGGTTCACATAAGATGACAGGACACAACTACCGCTGCTAGCTGACAGAGTTACATCTCCAGGTCAAGCAGTATTAACTTGCATTTTTAACGTGATAGATTCCAGGCTCAGTTCCCTGGCAACCCAGGATGACAGTTTTCATATCACTACATTTGGGTCATTAAAAATAAATAGAAATAAATATGATGACCACAAAAACCCTGGAACTGAACCCTAAAAACTGGAATGTGGGTATTATTCTGATCTCACACTGGCTCTATACCAGTATAATTCCTCTGAGTACAGTGAAGTTACTCCTGATTTACACTCGTGTGAAATCAGAAGTCAGACCCTTTGTCTTTATTTATTCAATGCACCATATAGCCATTGTGAAAATTAGACTACATACAGTACGCAACATTTTTAATACGTGCTCTAACTTCCATTTACTTTAGTGAACAGCCCCTGGAGAAAAGAACCCTTAACTGATAGTTTATATCATGCCTGAAGTCAAACTTCAGTACCAGAAAAGTTACATCTTCTGAAGAATGCCTGCATTGTCTAACCAAAACACATGCCAGCCTCCTCTAGGGATGAGGGTGTCCAACTGGTTGTCTGTCCAGTACCTGACTGATTGGTTTATGGAGTGTTTCCTGGTCATATGGGACCTGGAGTTCAGAAGTGTTCAACGTCATAACCAGGCCCAAATCTTCAAAAACTGTCAGTACATCATGTTCTGAGCTCTTTTGAAAATCTATCTCTTATTTAAGTTTCTAAAGGGATCTTTGTAGTGCAATAACAGGCCATGCCTGCAGCTTGAGTAGACATTTGGGTATCTCTACACAGGGATAAAAGACCCATGGGCAAGGCCACAGGTGACCTGGGTCAACTGACTTGGACTCACAGGGTTTGGGCTGCAGGGCTAAAAATTGACATTGAGGTTTGGGCTGGAGCCTAAGCCTGAGCATCTACACAGTGATTTTTCAGCCCTGAAACCCGAGCCCTGGGAGTCTGAGTCAGCTGAGCTCAGCCAGCCATGGGTTTTTTATCCCTTTTAGCTCAGGTACCAGCAGGGCTGGCTCCAGCTTTTTTGCTGCTCCAAGCGGCAAGGGGAAAAAATAAAAAAGAAGGAAGATGATTGCGCTACCTCTGAAATGTTGCCCAGGAAGACGAAGTGAAAGGCCCACTGCCAAATTGTCACAGAAGACTGAAGCAGACTGATTGAGCTGCTGCCGAAGTGCCGCTGCTGCCACCCCGGCTGTGCTGCCCCAGCAACGGACTGACATGCCACCCCTTTTGATTGGCCACCCCAGACACCTGCTTCCTTCAGTGGTGCCTGGAGCCGGCCCTGGGTAACAGAGTAGTGAAGCAACAGCAGTGCATGCTTCAACACAGGCTGTACAAGCCTGCCCGGAGCCCTGGGTAATTACTTGTGGAGCTGGCTTGCACTGAAATGCATCCTGCTGTGGCTTTGCTGCTCCAGTGCCTGAGCTAGATAGATTAAAGCGACCATGGATATGCCTGCTCAAGCTGTAATCACACCCTGGGATTGCACCATAGACATTCCATAAGTGGGAGCTCAGCTCAAAATCTGGCCCGAGTTTTGGATGCAGAATACTTGAAAGGCTGGCCCTCAGCTTTTCTGAATATCTGTCCCATGTCCCTTTTTGTTTCCTGATGCACGTCGGCTAGCCACCACTGCAGTGGTATTGATCACAGAGACAGGAAGTCTCAGCTAACCTGGGGTTGGCAGTAGGGCCTAGCAGAGGGTGCGTGCTGCTCTTTAGCAAAAGAGAAACAAGATGCACTTGGCACTATGTCCCCAAGTCTGTCTGAAGCCATCTTGCCCTGTGACAGTACAATGCTTCCCCTATGCACAGAAGCAGCAACGTCTGTTGAAGGCAGAATTTTGCTCTTAGTTTTAAATTCATGATGTGTATGGTGCAAAACTTAATAAAGGACTTAAGATTTAGATGCGATCTAAGGTCCATTCCAGATTCCTAAGCAGGACTTTGGGGGAAATGAAGTGAATATCCTTGAAAAATCAGTCCCAGGTTTTATCCCGATCCCAGTGCACGCTGGGACAGGTGATAGTTTGGTCATGAGCTGTCATCCTTTCATTCAGTTAGAAGCCTATTAACCAGCAGTCTCCCAGGATTCAGGTAAATGAGCACCCATTTTGAAAGTAGACATCAAATATTATAACTAGCATTGTCTCCTTTTAAAGGTAAGTAATAATTTGACAAAAGGTGTGTTTCGTTTTGAATAGTATCAGGGTAGCTGTGTTAGCCTTCATTTTGAATGACTTTGTCTTGATGGGACAAGTTAAGGAAATATATTTTTCTCTTCCTCATCCCCTACCAGTTCCATGATGTAGTTAGTTAGTCCTGGCTATAGCCACTGAAATATTAGGACGTAGGAAAACAGTGGGGTATGCACTGAGGTAAACAAACAGAATGATAAACTGTGGCACTTATATGCCCCAATCAGCTAGGCATCTGCAGCAACTCTTCCTAAGTGGACAGCACATGAGAAGAAAGTTCAAAGGAGCATTTTTCATTGACTTAATCAGCAAAGAAGTCCTTATGCTGATGACTCAGTATAATACGGCCACACCACATCCTGCAGAAATGGAAAGATTTGTATAAAGCTAGGGTTTTCTGTTGTTTAGAAGCTCTGGGCAAGTTTTTTCCCCCTTTTTTCAGCTAGGCGTCTATTCTGGAAATAGACCTATTGTAAATTGGTCATTCTGTTATAAGAATGAGTTATGTATACATATCTGTCATGTCCATCATTTAGACTTTAAGTTTAACTCACTGCTCAGTATATTACTTGTTGCTCTCTGTGCTTGGATCCAGAGGGATATGAGTCTGCTACCAGCTAGAGGAGTTAGTTATTTAACTCAAACTATAGATCCTGGTTTCTGACCGAATAAACAATCATTACGTGTAAGCCAGTGGCTAGGGCTCTACAGAGAAGGTGCGCTCTGTGCCATTTATTGGCGTTCCAGAAGAAGAAACAGAATAATTCTTGGATTCCAAGGCCAGAAGGAATCATTGTGATCATCTAGCCTGACCTCCTGTATAACCAGACCATAAAACCCCAAAATAATTCCTAGAGCAGATCTTTCAGAAAAACACCCAGTCTTGATTTAAAAATTGCTAGTGATGGAGAATCCACCAAAAACCTTAGTATGTTGTTCCAATGGTTAATTGCTCTCACTGTTAAAATTTCACCTTATTTACAGTCTGAATTTGTTTAGCTTCAACTTCCAGGCAGTGGATCATGTTATCCATTCCTCTGTTAGTTTGAAGAGTCCATTCTCAAATTTGTATTCACTCGTATGCAGTGTTGTAGCCATGTCGATCCCAGGATATTAGAGAGACAAGGTGGGTGAGGTAGTATCTTTTATTGGACCAACTTCTGATGGTGAGAGAGACAAGCTTTAAAGCTTACACAGAGCTCTTCCTCAAGTGTAGCTCAAAAATTTGTCTCCCTCACCAACAGAAGCTTGTCCAATAAAAGATATTACTTCACCCACTGTCTCTCTCTATTCCCCTTGTAGATATTCATAGATTGTGATTAAGTCACCCCTTAACCTTCCCTTTGTTAAGCTAATTAGGTTGAGCTCTTTGAGTCTATCACTATATAGCATGTTTTCTAATCCTTATGAGGAGATCTTATTTGCATGGGTGACACCTATCTTGCCTGTGTGATCATTTTTGGCTCTTTTGGGTTAAATCATCTAGTCCGACCTCCTGTATTACACAGGCCATAGAATTTCACCCAGTTATCCCAGTATTGAACCCAATAATTTGTGTTTGACTAGAATATATCTTCCCGAAAGGCAGCCAGCCTCAAATTGAAGACATCCGGAGCTGAAGAGTCTGTAAAATTGTATTAGTGGAGTTTTGTTTTGTAAAACCTGAGTTGGTTTTGATCAATCTCCCAGACTCTCTTGACTCCTAAAGCTGATGGGGAAACAGGATTCTCACATAAATCCTTTTGGCTTTTGCCAGCAAAATGAACATACTAAGCTTGTCACTATTCACCTGAAAGGGCCAGGGTGTACAAAGAATCAATACTTTCTTGTCTCAAGGCTGAGACTCAAGTCTGGTAGCCTAGATCTGGGTGAACTTTTTGGGGGGGAGGGGGGAGGAGGGTGTCTGTGAAAATCCCCCTCAAGTAAAATCACAAATTTGCGTCAGTCTTATTCTTGTCCTTTTCTACGGAGTTATCGCAAATGTTTGTAAGAATTACTTCTCTCTCTTGTTTGCAAGAATGTTTGTGGGAAACAAACTTCTCGTGAAGATGCATTGGCGTGAAAATTCACATGAGAAATGTCCATGCAGATGTCTTCTTGATTCTCCTCCTTCTGTTTATAGAATACTCCTGGGGGAATTCTGCACCCAAAACATTAAAAATTCTGTGCACAATATTTTAAAATTCTGCAAAATTCTGCATATTTTATTTGTCAAAATAACACAATATAACCACACCAGTTTCAATTATTTTTGGTCATTTATTTCAAAATACTTGTCAGCAAGTTTGTCTATAACAATACAGACACGAGAAAGGATTCAGGAAATGTTTTGAGAAATAGATTTTTTACTAGGCATATTAATACAGAACTCTGAGTAATAATTTATTTAAACTGCAATACATAACCATATTTCCTGCACCCTTCAGAAGCAGTGCAAAGGCTTGGAGGAGTCAGGGGTAATAGAGGAGCTGAGGAAGAGGGAAGTAAATTGCTGGAAAGGAGCCTGGGTGTGATCTTGGAGGGTTGTTGGGTATGGGTGGGAAAAGTATGGAACAGGTTTTCTTTGGGGGGGGTCGGGGAGGGATTGTTAGGGAGCTTCTCCCATGCAGACCCTGGCTGACCCCTAACCTCTCCCATTCAGTTGGACACATGTGCCCCTGTCCCCATGTGTTTCTGTACCCCATGTGTCCTTGAACCTCATGTCCACATGTGCCCCTTCACCCCCACTCAGACACCCTTCTCCCATCCCCATGTGTCTCTGTGCCCCTATACAGCCACTCCCCTGTTCCTACGTGTCCCTGTATCCCCTCCCAGTCTCCATGTGTCTCTGTGCTCCCACCCAGCCACTCCCTCTCCCTATGTAGCTCTGCACCCCCTTCCCCATCACCATGTGGCCCTGCACATCCCTCCCCTCTGTGGCCCTGTGCCTCCATTCCCATTCAGCCCATGACCCAGTCTAAGCTCCCCCACTAGCCCTTATGAGCCTCTGTCTGACCCTTTGCAGCATCCCACACTGTCCGTCTCCGCATAGCCCCTATCTCCTGACCTGGCCTGCTGCAAAGAAGGTAGCTCTTTCTCTTCCCTTGCTGGCAGGGAGCTGCTGCTTTGTTCAATCGCCACAGCGCCCTCTAGTGAGCAAAAGGCAGAACCGCAGAAGTTATTTTCTGTCAGGGGCTGCTGCTGTTCTTGCACCACAACGCCCTCTGGTGGACAAAGGTGGAACTGCAACAACATTTCGGCAGAAGCTTTTTTCTGCACAAAAAATTAAAAGTATGTGGGGCTCATTAGTTATGCACATGGGCAGTAGCACAGAATTCCCCCAGGAGTAACAGACGTTTCAGTCAGGGGACAAAAACAGTATCATTTGACTTAGCTAACCACTAACACACCATGAACAATGAAGAGTTGAAGCAAATAGTTTGGGAGCCACTCAACAACTGAGACATGGCCATATAAAGTATTACCAATCAGTTGAAAATTACAAACATTTCTAAACAATTAGTCTCCTAATTTGTGAACAGAAGAAAGTAACAGCTCTGGTCATGCTACATTGCTGTTAGTTTGCCTGGCTGCAGTCATGACTAAATATTCATTAACAATATAATATTCATTAACAAATGATTTACAGCTCTTGATTTTCTTCATGTGGATTCCTGATTCATAAATTTTCACTAGCTCGTTTAGACAAATGGTTTTTCATGAATCATTCACTTTGACCTTTTTGTGAAGTTTGGCTAATTATGGCACATGGTATTGTTTCTGGTCCCTGTTTGAGTAACTTTTAAAATAGAAAAATAGGAAATAACACACTTTTGAATATGAATTTAGGGAGGAATAAACATTCATACTAAAATCTCCGAAGCTTTCAGGGTTTGTGAACATTTGCACGAATACAGCTAACATTCCTCCACCTATCAGAGTAACCATGGTCATCTTGTTATTATTCAACCAGCTCTGCTGGTGGTTGAACTGAATTTTGTCTTGGTGCAGTCTCAGTCCTATGTAAGCATTTATAAAAACACATAGATGAATAAGAGTTTAACTCACTTTGACTTGGAGAGCATTGCTCAGAGAAGATCAGCATCAGAATTTAAAAGATGGCATAATACTGATTTGGCAGAAATTGCTATTAACTATGGAAACTGGCATCTATTGTTATTGCCTGCACTGTCCTGCTTGCCACTGGGATAGATTTTATTTTTGTATGCTTGCCACTAGAAACCAGATGTTTATCTAGCATGTGAAGTTTTTAGCACGTGACTTGGATTTTTACTATTCTACAATAAAAGAGCACCCAACCAATGCTCTGAGCATCTTGGACAGTGTTTTAAAAGTACACTGGTAAATAAGCAGACCCACCAATTAGCCCAGATCAAATCAAAGAGCCCAGTTAGAACATATATATATAACAAATTAATCAACCTCCCCACACAGTCCCCAGAGTCCCACACCACTACTACACAGTCCTACCCAACATCCAGCATGGGTACTGATGGAAAGGCTAGCCTTGTCATGTACCCTGAAATTTTACAAATTCACACTCTTAGAGAGTGTGTGTGTGTGTGGGGGGGGGGGGGGGGCGGGAAATAGCAGCTGATCGATGCAGGGGAATAATTCACATATTTATTAACTGGCCTAAAAAGTTGTGTCATGCAGCTGTTTGCACTGTTAAACGAGTGCAATGCTTTGCTCCAGAAGTGGCTGCATTTCAGTGCTAGGTGAAGTAACTGCCATCTATAGAAGGCCTTTACTTGCAATCATTGAAATCAACTGAGTTTTGGCTTTGACTTCATTGGAGCAAGATTGGGACCACAGTTTGCAAAGTGCTTTGAGGTCCCATAGTGTAAAAGGCACTGTATAAATATAGGATAATTATAATCCTATTTGGAGTTTAGATCCCTGAAATTTGACACAATTCCTTTGCTACACCCTTGTTGCCTGTCTCCATTTACATTAATAATGTGAAAACCTGCCACACATCTGTGGCCTATACAAAGGATAGAGAGCAGGTAGGGCAAGTGTAATTTGTGATCTGCTGCTATCAATGGTTAACACCCTATCATCAGTGACAACAGTGCAATTAAGCTGTTCCCAGTTCTGTGCTAGTTAATACGCTGATAGTATAATATTTTGATATTATCAAAATGAAGCATTGTGACATTATCAAAACACATTTTTTTTCAGACTATCTGCTTCATGGAAAATTTCAGCATTTTTACTTTTCATGCTGATTTGGAACAAAGACAGATTTCAAAATGTTGGAATTTCCCATGGAATGGAAATTCTATTTTCTGACTATCTCTAGTTTTTAATCCCTCTAATCAGAGATGGTTTGTCCCACAATAGTATGTTACCATCAAAAGACTCTGAGCAATCTGTTTGCTTAGCTTTCTTGGCTTTCTCCTAAAAAACACTTTTCCTTGTTGCTTTGAATGCTTCAGAATTCCAATAAAAATAACTGGAGATAATCTCAGAAACCTAATTCTTCTGTCGCTGCAAATACAGTTGTAAAATCTGCATTTGAATGGGAATAGATATTGTTTCATATATTATATTTATTAAATTTTTACTTCTATTTCTGTTTTGTGTAAACAGCTTTTTAAAAATGGGAATTTAAAATAAATGGGGAGAGGTGGTGGAGAAAAGACATTGTTCTGTGCATCTAGAGATGAAGCTACACACATTCATGGGGAAATAAGGGTTTCACATTGCAACATATCAAACTCAACATTTACATGGTTTTCTTTTTTTGGCCACGTGCCTCTGCTAAACCTGACATGAAGCCAAGGTGAAAGCAGAGATTTTCCTATTACAGAATACCAAATCTATGATAAGCCATGCCATGAAAATCCAGTTGAAGAGAAACAGAAAATAAAAAACAAACAAAACTGCAGCAAGATCAGTGATAAGTTTTGCATTATTTATAAAATCTGTTTTTTCAGGGATCTTATAAATAAAAAAAATCATAGGATCGGTAATGTAACATGATGAGGACAACCAATGCTTGCATTAGAACTTAAGCACCAGTAAAGGCATTTTCAGCCTGTTGCACAGTACACATGCTAACTTTTGAAGCACCTGAAAAAGTTGTAAGCAGTTGCTACAGTAAAAGTAGTCTATGAATACTGTACCTAAACCGTGGTCTTCTTAAGATATGTGTGTCAGCTTGCACTGTGATTCAATGATTATCAGCTATGATCTTTGCTATGTTCTGTGAATGGTTGTTTTCTTTTTTCCCAAGACAAGCATGTTCATCATTAAGAATTAAAACTAATGACCACTGCTGCTTTGCTCATCGTCATGCTCTGATATTAAAAACTATTAATACTAAATGCCAGTAAAACAGAGTGAGCTTCATTCTGGCAGCACTGGGTGAGATTTCAGAGATTTTCTCAAAGATTAGTTCATTAAAAGGATTTCAGTATTGCAGCTTCTGAATCATTTGCCACGAGGAAAAAAGATGATTGACAAAATGTGTGTGTTACAGTCTGGAGGACTTAAGCGGGCAGAGTTCAGCTTAGAACTTCAAAAACCCCAGACAAGCCTGGCCACTAGTTATGCAAACGCTGAATTATATCCCCTGCCTTCAAAGCCCAGTGGAGGTTAATTCAAGTTGTGTTTCTAATTCTGCATATTTTCCAAAAACAAAATGGAAAACAAATAAGTTCTCTCCTAACAAATCCTTCATTGCCCTACTCCTATGCTGCCCTCTAAGCTGTCTGGCTCCTTCCAAGCCTGAACCACATCCCCGGGCTAGCAGTAAGCCCAAGCTCCCCTTTGACCCATCCTCCTTTGCCCTTGTCTCTCTTCACCTCCCTTCTGGAGTTTTCTGTACCTATTTAGACTTTTACAAAGTACTTCCTTACCTGCATAGTGGTCAAATACAGTGGGCACGTACTCCTCCGGGAAGGCGTCATTGGCATAACTCATCAGCAGACAGGTTTTCCCAACTGCACCATCCCCAACCACTACGCACTTCAACATCTTCTTCACGTTATTGCTGTCACAGTCAGTGCTCTTGTCATCTTCTTCCTTACAGTTCATTCTTGCTGGTGCTGCTGCTGGTCCCAGGACTTCCAAGTGCACATGAAGGAAAAATGAAGTGCGATTGTACTGACTCTTCCTGAGTTTGGGAGGCTCTCAACCTCAGGAAATCATACTAATATTTCCAGGCTGTTCCAGCCGCCTCTAAAAATTCCCAAATCAGTAAAGAGAAGCATTGAGGTAAATAAATTATACATCGATCTTAAAAAAAGGATTGTCCTTTCTTGTGAGCTTGAGTCAGGAAACACTCATCCTGTCACAGAGCCCTTGATATTTATTGCAACTTTAAAAATATCAGCAGTCTGAGGTGTTGATTCTCTTCTCCCCTTCTCCAGCTTGGCCAGAGGAATCAGGGATTCCTGCTAAATCCACTCCTTTTTCCATTTCATTTCTAACATGGAGGAAAGCTGGAGTTTTTTAATGGAGTTTTTCCTTTCTTTCTGCAGCTTGCTGTGTGTCAGGAAATCATGGGTTTCCTGCTGAATTCCATATTAGGATCAGTGGGCTTGTGAAGGGCTGCAAACAATAGGAGCTCTGTGTGTGTTTGTACTTTAGAGGAACTATGCCAGGACATAGAGTAAGAAAAACACTAGAGGTCTCACTGCGGGCTAAAGTTGTTAAGCTTCCTGTTTCATCTAAGCACTGTTCTCCGGGCTGGCTGAGATGAGGCTGGTGCTGACTGATAGATACATAGATGATTTTCAATGGGGAATGCTGTGCAAAATGGAGATTCAGGCTGAAATGAATAAGCAGGGAATGGCAGGAGTTCTACAAGTGAACCAGCCTGTAAAATGTGCAGTAGAATCTATCGTAGGATTTTCTGCTGCCACCCGTTGCTGTAGAATTGGAGCATCTTGGGGTGTGCTTTTTCTTTTGGGGGTGTTGGTATATGGGAGTAGAATTGATCACGAATGCTTTCCTATGTAAATACCTCTTTAACAATTTGGGTAAAGAAATAAATCAGTCAAGCCAGGGACTAAGAAAATATCCTCTCCTGTCGCTCCCAAAATAAACAAATGAGATTTTTTGCTGGTGTAGGTGTGTGTGGAGGGAGGTGGGGCGAAAGAAAGCAGATGGAGAATTAAGAACTACAGCTGTTAAAAGGGAAGGCTACAGAACAGCCTGCGTAAAACCAGAGTTAAATGGCATAGCTTTTACTCCCTAAAAACTAGAGCAATGTGTGGTCCAGCACAGTTTTGCTATAGTATTTTATATATTTCTGATCCTCCTTTTAATTTTATTATGTAACCGTCCCAAAGATCCCACTGTGGGTAAACACTTAAGGCCAAACTTTGCTCTCTCTGCTCCTGGAAAACTGTGCAATCTCTAGCAGAAGTGAGTCACTAATTTAAAAACAACCCCTTCCTCATGTCAGCCATTCTCTTCCCTGGGCATCCCAGTGCATGCTGCCTGCTCTGTGTCTGCCTTATTTAGATTGTAAGGCCTCAGAGCGGATAAACAGATATGGAGCTAATCCACGGTGAGGTAACAACAGGCAAGGCTTTACTGAGGTGTGGCACATGCCCTGCCTAGCTCATCGCTTCCCTGAAACAACAATGTGCAGCCCCATGGTGTTGGTGGGGAAGCACCCAGGGGTCGGGCTGTAAGAGAGAGACTCCCCCCCACAAGCAGTAAAGACTAATAGGGCCATCTCGGCCACATAGCTACAGTCCTGAGTGGTCACTTCCCACTGTTGTAATGCAGCAGGTACATCAGGGACCCCCTCCCGAGACACCACCTTTTAAGGGCCCAGTCCAAAGCCCATTAAAGTCAAAGGAAGTCTTTCCAGTGCTTTAAATGGGCACTGGAGCAGGCCCTCACTCCTTGTCCATGGAGTGGCGGATGTGTGAACACAAGGTATCACAGAGTCAGTACTAGCCAGAGAGCCGAGTGTGTCTCCGCTGTCTGTCTTTAAACCCTCCTCTGGGGTCTTGTTTGTGACGAACCTTTGATCCAGGGTGTGTCCTCCCCCGTTCCTCCTCTTGCTCTCTTTCATGAGCTGATCTAAATATGAAGCCTTAAACCATCTGTCACAGAGCAGCACTCCATACAACAAAGGTTACGGAGAGGCTCCTGAGTAAACTCTCCACAGCCTGCCTCTCCTTGCTCAGTGTCCTGACAATGTGTGAGTGAGGACCTGGGCAGGACAGGACCCACAGTATCGGCTTCCTTGTCCTACATGGGCAAAGTTACCCAATTACCTAGTGATTTCAATGAAAGGTTTAAGATGATCTATTCTGCTGCCCCTCTCCCTCCTTCAAAGGGATCCTGAAAATTGGCCTTTTGCTGGTGGTTCAGGAAACATTTGGAAGGAATCAGTTTTAATTAAGACCTGACAATAAAGGGATCTAAACCCCTCTCTCTCATCTTGGCAGCAGCTATTACAGTGCAGTGTTCACTTTTGGCCATGAATATAAAGACCAGCTAATGGCACTCCTTGAAGAGGCCAACACGATGATTTATGAGATTAGCTTTAAAGTGAGCAACACTGACGTCTTGCCCACAAATCTCTTTAATTCAGCACCATCATTTTTCTTTACAAACATAAACAATGTGAATAGACTAGCTTAGCCGATTTATGCCCCCCCCACCAAAAAAAAGGATAAAGGTCTGTACCTGAACTAAAAGCATATGTTTTGTTTAACATGGGTTGACCCCATTCACAATGGCCAGATCAAATCATGGTTTAGTTGCAACCAAGTTTAATAACTGTTACCCGTTTCTTTGGGCTGTATAGACAGAGCCACAATTAACCTTTCTGCTGCTCTGGGGCTGTATCTTTTACATCTGTGGTGCTGGTGCTAGCTTTGCTGTATGGTTTAACAGCTCAGTGCTGTTGAACTTGAGAAACGTTTGAGGCAATGATAGTTGTTTTCTGTAACAGATTGCTGCCCCTAAGATACATCTCTGAGATTTCTGCTGCAGGGCATGGAGAGCGGTTGAGAGGTTGGTCTCACGTTACCGAATGTTCTTCTTGCCTTCAGTGCTGGGTGATGAATGTTTCTTCAGAACTTTTGATTTCTTAACTGGCAGATTGGAAGTGTCAATGTTATAGGCACACCTGATCCTTCCGCTGCATTTCAAATCTCCTGGGGCTATCTCTGCACAGCAGAGCTGTGTGGGAGTTCTGGGTTGGAGGATACGGGGTTGTTGATAATGATAGCAAAGTTTGAAAGAGCTGGAAATTTAGTTTTAGGTTTTCTGCCTCTCTAATCTGAATATCAGGTTCGAGTTTTTCAGGTTCTTTTTCATGAAATTTCCAGTGCTTCCTAATTTGCCAACAGTTCACAAATACTTGAAGAACAGCCTAGTTCCCTCAGAATTTCTGTACCTCCACTTCCAGCCAAAGTCCTAAAGAGTTGAGGAGTGTGAAAATTCAAAAGACATAAAGAAAAAGTTAATTCAATTCATCCGAATCTCCAAAAAGGCTTGTTTAGCATGTTGGGTAGAGACTACGGTCAGTCTCTTCCTTGTCCAAACCAGTTCGCCCATCATTGCTTGTAGCAAGGTGCTAGCAAAGGGCACAGCTTCAAGTGGGGAAGCTGACCAAAGTCAATGGGGGAAGTTAGTGGGGGTGGAGGGAACTGTGGAGTGAAACTGTCATTTGAGGCAGCTCTCCAGCAGTTTGTAGGCAAAGCAGCTGTGTTCTGGGAGGGCATGCCTGCACTGGCTCACAGATTAACAGAGGGGTTACTGGCAGTAGGCCTAATCCTGTGAGCTGCTGAGTTCCTCCAACTCCCACTCGTTCACCTGCATGGATCACTTCCATCTTCAGCAGTGTAATTCCGACCAAGAAATCCTGGGAGCTGCCTTGCCCATGATTCTGCCTGGGCCTGAGTCCCCACAGAGATTTCTGGCAGCAGCCATGGTGTTAACTGGTGAGATGAAGGACTTTTTAACTGGGCTGGAGCTAATTTGCTAATTAGTTCTACCACAGCTATTTGAACAATGTGTTTGCTAATTAAACCTATCCTACGAATCCCGTATGTTCTGTAGTTAGGCAGAGCAAATCAAGATGAAAGAAAGAGTGGTGCTGTATCCTCCCACCCCCTGTGAGCTCACACTATCTCACCTTGGCTCGTGGCCATGCTATCTCTCCACTGCTTTCACCAGATGAGATGTCTTCTTCTGCAGAAACATAAACAAACATAAAACTTGCAGGATCATCTGAGATTGTCCCATCACTGCTTTTAATATTATCGTCATATGACTCAGGTGGCATCAGTCTGAGAGTCAGATGCTTATCTGGCCTTTCTTTGGGCCTTGTTGCTCTATTCATTCCCCCCTCACCTAACCAACCAGCTTCTTTCCAACAATCTTATCCTTCCTCTCTCCCTGCCACTCAGCTGCTACAAAATCTACTCTGCCTCTCACGGTACCATTAGCTCTGGATGATGTCTGTATTCCAGACCTTGACTCCCTTTCTTGGCACCTACAGCTTCATTTTCCTCTCCAACTCTCAGTTTCTCTCCCCACCTCAGACCCTCAGCTTCCTTCCTCCTTCCAGCCTTCAATACCCTTCCTTTCATGTGGTTTCAGTAGGTCTGGCAGGCTCTGATGGGCTCAGGCCAGCTCCCGTGTCCAAACCTCATGCTCTGAGGCTTTTTGGAATGGCCGTCAAGCATTGGTCCCCTTGGCCTCAGCTCAGCCAGAGCTGAAAATAGTTTGGCCACCGGTGTAGCTAGAATGTTTTAACATTTAGCCCAAAGTGGGTTAGATCCTTAGTGCTAGCCTTTCTGGGTGCTCAGTGGGGCTGGCAGCAGGGATGGATTCTGTCTCCCTCCCGAGAATGAGAGAAATGCTTATCAAAGATATGAGCTGCAGAAGAGTCCAATGTAGCATTTTGCAAAGAGTCAGTGTGGCCAAGGGATAAGGCAGTGGCTTGGTAGTCACCAGGACTTCAGGTCTAGTTCCAGCTCTGTTTGTGACCTTGGATGAGTCACTTCACCTCTTTCCCACCTGTTGCCTAATCTACTTAGATTGTTTAAACTCTTTAGGGCAGGAACTGTGTCTTCTTCTAGGACTGTACAGCACCTAGCACAATGGGTCCTTGTTCTCTCTTGGGGCCTAGAGGTGCTACTGTAATACAAATAAATACAAATGAAAAAAAAGTTTCATCCGATGCTCTGTCTATACTTATGGCAGCATGCGGAGTACAGGCACTACATGTGTCACTACATGGCACAGTGACAGGTGGGCTGAGTTCACACTTGTCATTGCAGTGTGTGTAGGAACAGTGCTAAAAACAGCAGTGTGGACCTGGAAGAGCCAGGTGGGGTACATACCCACAGTGTTCAGGCATGTAGGATACTCTACTTGCCTAACCCAGGCCTCACTGTCCACCCGGCTATTTATACGTATGCTAGCTGGGCATGCAGTGCCTGTATGCTACAGGCTACTGCAATTGTAGACACAGTCTAAGAACCACAGTTTGGGGATCACTGCTGTCATAACCTTAGTCCCAGATTTGGACCTTAGCGTCCAAAATATGGGGGTTAGCATGAAAACCTCCAAGCTTAGTTACCAGCTTGGACCTGGTACTTGCTGCCACCACCCAAAAAATTAGAGTGTTTTGGGGCACTCTGGTCCCCCTGAAAAACCTTCCCTGGGGACCCCAAGACCCAAATCCCTTGAGTCTCACAACAAAGGGAAATAATCCTTTTTCCCTTCCCCCCTCCAGGTGCTCCTGGAGAGATACGCAGACATAAGCTCTGTGAATCCAAACAGAGTGACTCCCCCTCTCCGTTTCCAGTCCTGGAAACAAAAGCACTTTCCTCTTCACCCAGAGGGAATGCAAAATCAGGCTAGCAAATCCAACACACACAGATTTCCCCCCCTGATTTCTTCCTCCCACCAATTCCCTGGTGAGTACAGACTCAATTTCCCTGAAGTAAAGAAAAACTCCAACAGGTCTTAAAAGAAAGCTTTATATAAAAAGAAAGAAAAAATACATACAAATGGTCTCTCTGTATTAAGGTGACAAAATACAGGGTCGATTGCTTAAAAGAATATTGAATAAACAGCCTTATTCAAAAAGAATACAAATCAAAGCACTCCAGCACTTATATTCATGCAAATACCAAAGAAAAGAAACCATATAACTTACTATCTGATCTCTTTGTCCTTACACTTAGAAACAGAAGACTAGAAAACAGAAACTACTTCTCCAAAGCTCAGAGAAAGCAGGCAGACAGAAAACAAAGACTCAGACACACACTTCCCTCCACCCAGAGTTGAATAAATCCGGTTTCCTGATTGGTCCTCTGGTCAGGTGCTTCAGGTGAAAGAGACATTAACCCTTAGCTCTCTGTTTATGACAACTGCTGAAAATATTTGTAAGGCAACAACAAAGAGTCTGGTCTGTTCATTCACAAAGCATCACTGCTTTGGATGCCAGAGCTGATTTGGGGTATCCTGGGTCAGAGTCATGGGCGGAGAGTGAACACTCGGCCTGGCCCACCCCTCCCATCCCCCTTTCCCCTGCCAGAGCCCAGAGCCCTCTCCCCACAGCCACCAGCCCCCCTCCCAACCCAGCCCCGGGCCACCCACGCGCCTCCAGCCCCAGAGCACTGGGCAGGCGGGCAGTGCATGGCTCCCAGCCCCTGAATGCTGGGTGACCAGTGCCCCAGTGCCCCCAAGCACAGGGTGGACTGTATGGCTCCAGTGCCTGGGGCCACCCCAGCACTGAGTGGCCCCAGCCACCTCAAATCCTGGCTGCAGGCTGGCCGCAGCCACTCTAGTCCCAGCCTCAGCTGCATCCCAGAAGACAAGCAGCTGGGCTGGGGCCAAGGGGAAAGGGCAAGCAGGGGGGGCCTCAGCGGGTTCACATTGGGCTGTTTTGGGAAGAATAGGCTCCCCTAGCCTACGATATGGGGCTCCCATGGCCAAAGTCTGGGCTTGGATATGCCATTGTCTTTGGCTTGGGTCACTAGGGGCTCCGCTAGAATTAGTGGATTTGTAGTAGCTCAGTGAATTAATGCTGAGTTTGGTTCATTGTGTCCAAAATCTGAAGAAAATGTTACACTGTAGCCTCCTTTATGATATTTTATCGCTTCCTTGATCTTTAGGCAAAGAGGAAAATCTTACTCTATTCACTGGAAACAATGGTCCATAGTGTTCCAGAATCTCTGTGCCCTTGGAATTGAAACACTTTGACTTGACTCTTTCGCCCACTTGTGATTTAGAAGACCATTTTCCATAGTGTTGAAGATCTCTTTATGCATCAGGGAAAGACTTGATCAATGAGATGATATTGTGAAGTCTGCTAAACAAAGTGAGGTTCCAAATGAAGTTCTCCTGGCCAACTAGCGCAGGGCATTCTCTGCATTATAATATCAAAAGGGGCATGCACCGTGAAATTAACTGAAAGCTGAATCACTGCGTTTAACCTCTTGTAAAGATGTAGATCTGCTTCTCAGAGGCTCTGTAACTGCTCTTGATGGTGGAACTGCGTGGGGAGAGCCAAAGTTGCTATAAGCCATCTCTGTACTCCCCATATTCTCTGGGTAGCCTGCTCAGCCCTGATCTATGTTGGAGCAGCCTCAGGGTTGACTCCACTTATGATTAGGTGCTAGGTACCCCCCAGTAAAGACTGAGGATAGCTGGAATGAAATGCATTTTGGGCACACACCCCTCCCTGACCCCATCCATGTGATTTGCCACCTCCCACCCATGTGATTTGATCCTCAGGCCCCAAATGAATTTTACGTATAGGAAGGTGAAAGTAGTATGTAAGAAAAAATCAGAGCAGTTCAGCACTAGCATCTCCATCCCCCTTGTGATATGTCTGAAGCATTTTTGGCTTTACAGTTTGTTAGGGGACAAGTGCTGAGGTTTGGCTCCGAGGCTTGTTGAGTGAGGATGGATTCCTATACAGCCATCCTATGCAGTTATTAGTGATGCCTGCAAATTATACAACAATATAGTCTTTTTGGATGCCTATCCAAGCAGGAGAGGTTTCATGGCTACTGCTGCTGGAGTGGCTATAGTAGCTCTGGTGATGCAAAGGACCTTGCCTTGAAAAGTTTCGTATATAAAGAAAATGACTCAGGAGACAAGATCCAACAGCGAATGAGTCATGTCCAGCCCACCAGATTACTGTCATCTTTAAACTATGTAGCCTTCCCCAAAGGCAACTGCTATATAATGAGAATCACATATTGCTAGGGGGTTGGTTTTTGTTGGACGGGGAGGGGTTGACCTGTTAATTCACAATTATTTCTGTGTAATAGCAACTGCAGATTGTGTCAAGTTACTTACCCATAAATACAGCTGGTGGCACTTGGACAGTGTCCTTATTTCCAGCTGTTTATAACCTCATACATTTGTTTTTTGGGGGGTTAGTTTTTCATGGGAGGTGCAACAGTTCACATTGGCCTCCGAATTTATTCACCCAGGGATCACCATGTTCTTCTATTTCCATCAGTGCTCTCTGGTTTCCTTTCCAATCTTGGCTCTCACCAGTCCCCTCTCTTCTTTCTGCTCTGTCTCCATCTTAACTGACTTTTATTTTCTTTGTTCTTTTAGTCTTTGTCCCTCTTTAGCATCTTTTCTTTTTTTTCTCCCTCTGGCTCAACTTTTCGTCTTCTTCAGAACAGGAGCCGATGAGTGACTAAAGTTGTAATCTTCCTGTAAAGTCGCCCTCCCACTACTGAATAGATGGCAGAGAGAAACTGACGAGGTCTGTGAGCACTATTGTCATTGCAGGGAAAATATACCCTTCAGGCAATTTCTTCCTCAGTGCCTGTTACATTTTCCATATAGACTTTTAATCTACATTTCTTATATATGAGATTGAGAGGTGCAATAAAGCAAACAACAAAAGCCTAAGTAAGGGTAAACACAGTGGGCTGGTCTCATCTGTAACAGATGGCATTAGCTCTGCCTCGCAATTTGGCATCTGCCTCAGCAGACAGGGGACTGCTAGGAATATAAAAGTGCTGCAATCTAAAACAGGATCATAATAAAAGTATGCACCGCAGTGATGGCCTGTGTTGATGTGTGTGTGGACCTGGTGACATTGTAGAAGCGGGAAAGAAGCATTTCCCTTCTTGCTTCAAGGTGCATCCGATGTTTACCTCTGGCTAGTGTTTAGGGGTTTAGTTTGCCTTAATTTAAATCCAGAGAAGCAGCTCAAAGTCAGGTGTGACTGAATTTAAAGCCTCTGAGGGAAACAGGCTTATACTTTTAAAATGTGCCAGTTGGACTCTAGATTTCTAGCTCCTCATTTTCGGTCCAAATTGCCAAGCTGGGTTTATTGCTGAAACATACACACAGCTGATTCAAAAAACATTTGCGCAGAGTTTTTACGCTTTGGGGCAGGGGGAGTGGATTCTTTCGAAGAAGAGAATGTGTGTTTGTGCTTTGTGTGATCTTTCTGCCTCCACATGCAAATAAATAGAAGGCTCCCACTGTCTTCCACATTCCAGAAATAGGCAGCTGAAAGAGAGGCTAAGGCGTAAACAAAGGGGATGAGGAAATAAATTGCAAGCACCAGTCACTTAAAATAATGTAGGAAGAAGCCAGCAAGGATTTGTAAATTGCAGGTTACCCTGGGTTGTTTCTATTCTCTGTCTTTCTCTGGAAAGCCTACCATGAAAGGAAGGATAGTTTTGCAGTTAGAACACTCAATTGGGACTTGGGAAGGTTGGGTTAGATCCGAACTATGCCACAGCCTCTCTGGGTCATCTTGGACAAGTCATTTAATCCCTCTGTTTCCCAGTTCTCCATCTGTCAAATGGGGATAATGATGCTTGTTTTGTCTTGTCTATTTAGATTGTAAACTCTTCAGAGCGGGGACTGCCTCTTACCATGGCCTGGTCTACCCTTAACAATTAGATTGACCTAGCTCTGTCTCTCAGGGCTCTGAAACATTTCATTCCCTGCGTGCCATAGCTAGGTTGACCTAGCCCAGGTGTACATGCAGTTGGATCAATGGAAGGATTCTTTCATTGACCTAGCTACCGCCTCTCAGAGAGGTGTGTTGGCTACATCAATGGAAAAATCCCCTTCCATCAGTGTAGGAAGTGTCTATGCTATGGCACTGCAGTGGCACAGCTGTAGTGCTGTCTATAGCTGTGCCACCATAGAGTCTGTAATGTAGCCATACCCTATGCAGGGACCCGGATGCTACAGTAATACAAAGAGTGAATGCCATTCATAGCATAGTAATGGGGCTAGCAACAGATGCTCCCCATATGTGAACAATGTTGCTTGGTGCCCAAGAATAAGCAAAAACAACGAGGAGTCCTTGTGGCACCTTAGAGACTAACACATTAATTTGGGCATAAGCTTTCGTGGGCTAGAACCCACTTCTATGTGAATCTTTCAAGATCTATCTTAACTTTTCACCACAGCAATATTCTCCAATTGGAATAGCAGTTAAAAAGAGGAAATGTGCCACACTACAAGACAGGGAGTCAAAAGGCCTGGCATCTATGCCTGGCTCTGTCACAGACTCGCTTTTGTTAGTCAGGGCAAGTCATTTCACCTCTCTCTGCAGTGGAAATAATGATAGTGCTGACACCTAGTTCATTCATGTTTTTAAAGTGCTTTGAGATCCCTTAATAGGGAATGCTATAGAAGTGCAAAGTATTACTAGGAGTAGTTATTAATTAGCAGTGCCATTAGTGAAAAGGTGTAAAGTGTTATTCTGGAAACAGTGATAGCCAGCCGTTGCTTTTTATGACTGTAGCCTCTAGTGACAATATTGCTCTTTGCTACACAGTAAAGTAAACCGTATGGTTGCAGTTTTAATTTGCCATCTTATCAGAGCTGCTTTAGACTGTTTCTGCCTCTGCCATGAAAGATCAGAATCACCCACTTGTTCTCAGTCCAGAAGCATTTGAGACAATGCTAGCTTCATGGAATTAAGTGTTTGCAATAATAATAATGCCATGTGATTAGACTCGGAGGAGGAAGCCAAGAGAGTTCCCCATTTTAAATAGTTGTGGATTCAAAGTTGCTCTGCAATATTCCAGGACCCACAATGCAATTTGATCTCTTCCCACCCCATCCTTGAAATATATGATGCAAGTTCCATATGTATTTTGCTATGTTTATACCTCCTCCCCCATGGGTTACCAAATGCTAAGACTGTCCTTGCAATGTATTTCAAGAAGTTGTCCATATAGAACCCTCTAATCATGCTAAAGATTCCCTCATTTCTACAGCCCTACAAGGGATCTCATTCTCAGGCATATCATTCTCTGTTTTATAATAAATATGCTGTATGTTACAACTGCAGTGAGAAAGGCAGAGACTAGCCTGCAAGAGTGTCTGAACTATTTGTCATTTTAGAAATGTCATGCTATTCATCTAGTTGGACTCAGAGTTTTTCTAAGAAGTTGCTGCAGCAGAATTGACAACAGTCAAACATATTGTAACAGTGGGGCCTAGAGTCCTTGCACCTCCATTTCCTTTCTGATCTCTCCAGCTGCACCCCTATGGTGTCAAACCTTGTGACCTTGCCCACTGTGTGGTGGAAGTTCATGGTGTTCTCACTCTCAGACCAAGATCTGTCTATTGCAACTGCTTATTACAGCACAGGTCCAACTGGACACCTGCGTCTCACCCCCTGTGGGAGCCTGTGCTGTGATACACAGCAGCAAATCACTTTAGAACAAGAGGGCTTGTTATTAGTAAATGGAACGAGGCATTAGAAAAAATTATTTCAAAATAACCAACTGCCCATATACACGTTTGTATGCATGTGATCTTATGCTTCCCTATTATCACCGTTAGATGGATTTCCCCTCTGATTTACAAGACTAGACTCAGCCTACATTCTTCTACCAACAGGACCGGCCTTAGAAACTGCAGGGCCCGATTAAAATACCCGGCAGCAGTCCGGGTCTTTGGTGGCACTTCAGAAGTGGGGGGTCCTTCCCTTACTCCGGGTCTTCCATGGACCTCCCCACCACCAAAATGCCACTGAAGACCCAAAACAAGTGAAGGACCCTCCCGCTGCCGATGTGCCACTGAAGACCTGGACCACAGCTGGATGAGTAAAAAAAATTAAAAAATTAAAAAGGCACCTAAGGCATGGGGCCCTCTGAAGTGCAGGGCATGATTCTGGGGAATCAGGGGAATCGGCCTAAAGCTGGCCCTGTCTACCAAGCTCAGGGGCTCTTGGGACTCATGCTGGTCTCACTTTGCCTTCCAGAGAGGGTCACCCAGTCCCAGTCTGTTTTCCTATCCTCAGAGAAACTGCCTTTTCCCAGAGCCCCACCCTCCCTGTGTAAGCTTGAGCCCAACTGTCATGTATCTCAATGGCTTTCGTTAGAGGACCTAGGGGTGAAGTCTTCCTTTTTCCTCAGACTGGTTTTTGCTACTTGGCCTGCCAAGCTGTCTAAGAGCAGGCCCCTGTGATGGCTGCTCCATGGTTTGACAGTCAGCCTTAATGGCTCTCAGTCACAGGCCTTGTGGCTGTTGAGGAGGGTGCTGAGACCCCCCCCACTCCCCAGGACATTCTACCACATCACCTCAGGAATCATCTCTGTAAACCATGTTTTTGGGTACAGAGCCATATTTACCACTGAGCTTCCCCAGATCCCTCATAGTCCCCAACCAAGGTCAGAGGCCCCAGTGCAGCAGATGCTGTACAAGGACACCTCTACCCCAATATGATGTGAAGCGCTATAACACGAATTCAGATATAATGTGGTAAAGCAGCACTCCAGGGGGGCGGGGCTGCACAGTCCAGCAGATCAAAGTGAGTCCGCTATAACGCGGTTTCACCTATAATGCAGTAAGATTTTTTGGCTCCTGAGGACAGCGTTATAGCGGGGTAGAGGTGTACATAGTAAAGAGCTTACAATCTAAACAGACAAAAAGGGTGTAGGGGAAAACAGACACAGAGAGGAGAGTATCAGAGGGTAGCCGTGTTAGTCTGGATCTGTAAAAGCAGCAAAGAATCCTGTGGCACCTTATAGACTAACAGACGTTTTGGAGCATGAGCTTTCGTGGGTGAATACCCACTTCCTCAGATGCAGATGCTCTCCCACAGAGAGGAGAAGTGACTAGGCCAAGGTTACACAGCAGGTCAGAGAGCAAAGTCCAGGTTTCCTGGCTCTTAGTCTAGTGCCTAGCATTGCCAGTGTAATGGGGCACATAAGTGCCTGTACAAGGCAGGAAGGGGTTAATGGGCTACAGGAGGCACAATTAGTCCAAATGGAGAACCTGGAGCAGGAGGCAGGCTTCCAGGAAGGGATTTAAAAGATGAGCCCTGAGCCATATGAGGGAGAAGCAGGCAAAGAGTGTGGATGTGGAGCTTTCACAATGGGAGATAAGGGTGGCTGTGGCCAGGAACTGGGACCTGGTAAGCTCTCCCAGAGGAATGGGAAGTGTTTATGTAGCTTCATACATGTTTTGGATGTTGAGTGCCCTGGAAGGGGTAGAACGGGAAGTGTCCTAGCTGGAATACCAAGTTTCTGCAACTCAGAAGGTGGTTGAAGAAGAGCAAGACCAGCTGGGAAACTGAGGTGGAGCGGCTGCTGCAGAATAGACCATCTATCTGGCTTTCTAGTACATCAAAATCTTCTCAAAGGTTTCAGACTGTAGAGCTCACTTTAATGGGAGTTGGATCAAGCCTTCATTCAACTTTCAGATGATGTAGGACATGGAGCAACTGCCTGAGACTAAAGAAACTAGATGTTTTCAATTAAGCAATAGGGGAAATTTCTGGGCACTGCAATCAACTCCCAAGGGAGGTGTTCAAGGGACCATCACCGGACACAGCCAAGATAGGCCAGGCTAGATAAAGACCTTAGAGGAAATGATAGAAAAGGCATACTGAGAGGCAGTATGGCCTAGTGGATAGGACATTGCACTGAGAGTCAAGAGATCTTTCTCTATGTAATCTTTGGCCTTGGGCAACTCACTTAGTCTTTCTGTATCCACTCCCATCCTTCATCTGTCTTGTCTATTTAGATCATAAGCTCTTTGGGAAAGGGACTTCTCTGTCTTATTATGCCTAGCACAATGGGGCCTGATCTCAGGTTTTAAGCCTTCTAGGCACTAGTATAATACAAATAATACATAGCAGTGGTGAGTATTTATAGCAGGAAGCAAAATGAACGGGGTCAAATAAGATAAGAATTGTCCCCCAATCTGTATTTGTGCATTTGTTGTTTCTTCCTTAAGTGTAGCACCTTACATTTGTCTCTGCTGAATTTCATTTTGTTGTCTATAGCCCAGTTCATCAGTTTAATCAAGATCCCTTTGCATTTAGCTCCACCCTCCAGAGTGTTTGCAACACCCTCAGCTTTGTGTCATCTGCAGATTTGATCAGTATGCTCTCTATTCTGACATCCAGGTCATTAACACATATGCTGAATAACACCAGACTCAGAACAGACCCTGTGGAATCCCAATTAAGATCTCCTTCCACTCTTTGTTTGCAGTTGTTTGACCACTTAATGGTTAATGTATCCACTTAATGGTAATTCTGCTAAGCCTGCCTTTCTCCAGCTTACTTATGAGAATGCCATGTGGGACTATGTGAAAATCCTTGCTAAAGTTCAGGTATAATGTCCACTGCATTCCCCCTATCCACCAAACCAATTACCCTGTCAAAGAAGGAAATCAAGCTGGTTTGGCATGATTTGTTCTTGGTAAATCCATGCCGGCTGCTAGTGATTACCCCTTCATCCTCTAGGTATTCACAAATTGAATATTTATACATTGCTGTAGTACAGGGGTGGGCAAACATTTTGGCCTGAGGGCCACATCGGGGTTGCGCAACTATATGGAGGGCCAGGTAGGGAAGGCTGTGCCTCCCCAAACAATGTGGCCCCTGCCCCCTATCCGCCACCTTCCACTTCCTCCCCCTGGCTGCCTTCCTCACAACCCCCAACCCATCTAACCCCCCCGGCTCCTTGTCCCCTGACTGCCCCCTCCTGGGACCCCCATCCCCTATCCATCCCCCCTGTCCCCTGACTGCCCCGACCCTATCCACACCACCGCCTCCTGACGGCCCCCCCGGGGCTGCCATCCCCTATCCAACCGCCCTCTGCTCATCATCCCCTGAATACACACATGCATCCAACGAAATGGGTATTCACCCACGAAAGTTTATGCTCCAATATGTCTGTTAGTCTATAAGGTGCCACAGGACTTTGTAGCTTTTTACATTCTATTCCTTGGCTTTCCTGATTTTTGTCCCTACATGATCGTGCTATTCCCATGTATACTTCTTTGGGTGACATCCTTCCAATTCCTATATGTATCCCTTTTGATTTTTAGATAGTTAAAAAGCTTCTTGTGCAGCCACATTGGCCTCCTGTGGCTCTTCTTATCTTCCCTCTGCATCACAGTAGCTTGATGTTGAGTCTCTAGTATTACATCTTTTAGTAACTCTCATCCCCATTCGACTCCTTGTCTTCTTTATTGGTCTTTCCATGGGAAATCTGTCTTTCTGAAGTCCAGTGTCCCTGTTTTGCTGTTGTCATGTCCTCCTTTCCTTATCGTCTTGAATTCTATGAGCTCATGATCACTTCCTCCCAAATTCCCGACCACTTTCTCATTCACAACTAATTCATCCCCGTTAGTCAACACCAGATCCAAAATGCCTCCTCCTTCCCAAACAAGCTATATCCCTCAATGCAACTATTAAGAGAAATAGTGAAACTGTCCCCAAAAGTTATTTTTAAAAAGGCTTGACAGATCACTGAGAAGGCAGGAAGGAATTCAACCAGTTTTGGAACCAAATTGTCATGTTCGATTGTCTACTTTATTCCCTTTACATGTTGATACTCTGAAAAATGTTACTGTTTTTCAAGAGTGTTCCCCCTTCTCCCCTTAGGCATCCTACAGGAAAATGGCAAAGAAACTTTTATTCTATATTGGTTCTTGTATGATCATCATCACTAACATCTGTCACATGCATTTCCTTCTCTCTCACTCTGCATGGCAGGGATTGTGTGTGCTGTGTACTGTTTTGTTGGGTTTGTTGCTATGTATTTATATTAGAAAAGGCAGGTCAAAGAAATGCCCCTTATAATTGGAGCTGAGGGTGGTGAGGTTTGTGATGGTCCTTAGATCCACTATAGGTCATTCCCCAGCCCAACAGACAAGGTTTACTCTTTTTGTAGAAGCTGTTATAGTCCCTGAGAGGAGTTGTCAACAACAGTCTTCATCCTGGACCTTTAGGCAATCTTTTAGATATGCTGGGCCCAGGCCATCAGCCACCTTGAAGATAAGAAACAAGATTGCTATCCGGTGGGAATCGAGCATAGGGAGTCGAAGACAGATGTGTAGCCAAGTTCCTGAGGAGACACGCTACTGTGTTCTGTAGTGCTTGGCATTTCCTAATGGCTGATGGCTTTGTGACCAGGTATATTGCGACTTGGTCAATCATGCATCCTCCTCAGGTCACTCATCTTTTTTTAGTTGCTTATTTTGCAACATGGTGGTGGGTTACTTTCTCTCTCTTCTTTCTGAGGCCACATTTTCTACCACGGGTTACCCATATGGTTGAAAAAGTGTCCGAGTACTAGCAATGAGAATGGTGGAAGATCAGCCTGTCACATAAAACACATAGATACTTAGAGTATGTCTACACTGCGGTTAGAAGCATTCTTCCCACTTCAGATAGACACACACAGTTTCTGCTAAACATAGACGTGCAGCTGGGAGATAGCATGGGTGGCAGCTTGGTCTCAGCACCTGAGAACACACCTGCCTGGACCCCTTTGGTGCATGCTCTGGTACCTAGCCCAAGCCGCTACCTGTGCTGCCCCTGGCTACACTGCTATTTTTAGTGTGCTACCTCGAGTGGAGCTAGCATGTGCCCGTCTACCCAAGGTGGGAAACATGCACCCAGCTGCTGCATAGATGTATCCTTAAAGAGGCAACATGGTGGATTGGGCTCTCGGTACTGCCAGCCTCATGAGAGCAAAGATCGTGAGATTGGCCCTCAAACCCATCAAAAGCATGTTTCGTAGTCTGTCATTAGTCTGACTTTTTAACTCCCCACTACACCTCTGCAAATAGTGGTGTGAGAACTGCAGGTTTAAAAGTCAGCCTTAATGTACACAAAATGCATGCCTCTCCCTGGAGGCTCAGCAGGACTTCTGCCAGGAATTTTCATGCTTAGGGAGGTTACCTTGACACCATAGCTCATAATGTTAAAGTCCCACTCCATGCATAGAACAGCAACAACTCAAAATCAGCACCATAATCTGGGTATTTAGAACTCCTCAAATGCACTTGCAGAGGCTATAACTGATTAAAAACCCATCAATAATATGGTGCTTACACTCCCCAAGTGCTGTGATTATTGAGTGCTAAAATCTAATTACACAGCTTGGTTGTGTTAATTTTATTCTTGTCTGTTTGGACTCAGATTTTAATGAGTGTTCTTTATTATTTTAATCAAATCTCCTGGACAAATTTGTCCCACAGTTGCTAAAGGAGGGGCTCCCATTTCAGTAGGAGCTCTGCAGGTGCCATCTCAGAACAGCAAGTAACCTCCACAGAATGCATAGAGTAGTGTGTGTGGGGGGAGGCTTCCTCCTCCCCTTCTTCAATGAAGAGCTGCCCAGCAAGAAAGGCTGCACAATCATGCTGCAATCCAGTGGTGGATATGTGTCGCAGGTCCCCTGCTGTGACCCATGCACTGAGGACAGGAGTCTATTACAGCCCCAGTTAGGGATTCCTGGCTGTCTAGGTCTAGTGGAAGCAGCTCATGCTGTTAAGTCTGAAGGTCCTGGGTTAAATCCCAATGTGTTGTCATTGTTATGCCATGCTTGCTTGGCTCTCCCATTCACATTTCAATAGTGAGGGATCTTACTCTGCACCGCTGCTTCGCAAAGGAAAAATATTCAGTGTAACAGGTGAAGCGGCGGGATGAAAGATGAGGAGGAAAAGGCAAGAGAGACCAGTCACTGTGAAGCAGCAACTCGTATCAGAAGCAGACACTGATGCAGTTTCACAGCTGCCAGCGAAGAAGGGTAGCCAGCCATGTAGACAACAGTCCACTCACCAAGGAACAAAGTTAGGGAGCCAGATGTTACTTGTGGAAGAATGTTATACTGAACTTGGAAGATTAATTCTGCAGCTCTCCAGCGCAGTCAGAGGTGATGATTCTGCTGGTAGAAAAGGTAGAGGGAAAAGGAAAGAGATTGGGCAGAGAAGAGCCTCATTAAAATGTTACAGTTGAGCCATGAACTTCTAAAATCAAAGCGATTCTGGGTCTCCATGGTAACCTTAACATCTTTGTTTGAAGGGTGTTTGTTTACTACATGACCAAAGTGAGAACTCTGCAGTCAGTGAAGCCAGAGCTTTCAAAGTCTCTGCTGCTGCAAAGCTCCTGGGAAGCTGGGATTGATTTTATAGCAACTTCAGCTGTAATTCTCAGCTGGGACTGCAAGTAAGGAGGAGAGCTGCTCCTCTTGCTTCTTTCTAATCTTGTCCTCCCAGGGTTCGGGTTTGGATCAGAGGTCCCCTCCAGGGCTTATGGATCTGACCTCCAGCTGCAACCATCAAAATGATACAGTGGCATGGGAAGGATTCTCAGTCACTCTGTCTCACTAGAGGCCAGATCCCACAGTCCTTACACTTGTGAACACAAGTTCTGTGGTTGCTTGGACAGACCAGGCAATGCATGTGCAAACAGCAGTGTAGGTGCCCGACTGTATTATAACATGTATGCAAGTACAAGTGTGCCTCTCTCTTTCAAAACTTGGTCTTGGCAGGGTCTATAAATGGATGATTCTCTCACTATTAGTGTCCTGTTATTAATATTTCCCTAATAATCACAACTGATGAACAAATTACCCATGATATGCACAGTAACACCTTCACATAGTGGGTTTGTGTTTAACAGAGGCTCATAAGGAAAGATCCTTTCAAAAACATTGTATCCATTTCTCTGTTACACAATTTAATAAAACTTAATGTTCATAGATGCCCTATTGAGAGAGGAAAGGTGGCCACTGGCCCAAAAGAGTGCTGGATTCCCTTCTTGGCTCTGCCATAGACATCCTATGTGACCTTGGGCAAGTCACTTAATCTCTCTACGCTTCAGTTCCCCATCTGCAAAACTGGGTTAATATTTCCCTCTCTGTTTGTTTTGATTGTAAGCTGTTGTGAGGGCAGGGATGTTTCTTAGGCGATGTCTACACTGCACACCACAGGTGGGAGCGTGTACTGTATGTATAGTTAGACATCACAGTGAAAAGCCGGCTGCGTCCACAATGTGGTGTGTAGCTACATGCACCATTGAAAGCCTCTGGCAGGTGGGAGACAGAGGGTAAAGGCTTTGCCAGTCGGGAGCTGCTGGAGCCTTCCATCCCTCCACCGGCCCCCACCCTCTGGTGCCTTCCCCTGCTGCCAGAGTCTTTCCCTCAGGTGGGGAAAGCCTCCAGCAGCGGGGAGGCAATGGGACACAACACTGTTAAAATAGGCATGTGGATGGGGTAGGCACTGGTTGGGCTTGTAGAGAAGCCACAGCTAGAAAAATCCACAGACCTCAAGTAAAATTAGCAGCTCTTATACAGGGATTTCTTTAAAAAAAATCATAAACAGACAAAGAAAAGAATAAAAAGATAAAGGACTCACAGCTTGTGTACGTTCCCACATATTGCAGCCTTCACACTGTCTCCAATAGAATTACGCTTATCACTTGTCAAAGCTCCAACACCAGACTATACAAAATGAGACAATACCACACAGATATAACGTTAGGGCAGGGGTAACTGTAATAAAATAGGAAAAGACGTACATTGGCGATACCCGACTCATATCCTGAAACACTCATTCATGAGTTATGGAAATAAAAGTTCCCTTCCACAAATGTGAGGCTGGAGCTTAGATTTTGCAATCCTGGGTCAGACATCTACTGCCTTCCTCTTTAAGGTCACTAAAAGTTTCTTTTGCCACCTAGTGGCCAGTGAGTAAGACACTTAAAATGAAAGCAGTAAAGAATCCTGTGGCACCTTATAGACTAACAGACGTTTTGGAGCATGAGCTTTCGTGGGTGAATACCCACTTCGTCAGATGCATGTAGTGGAAATTTCCAGGGGCAGGTATATATATGCAGGCACGCTAGAGATAATGAGGTAGTTCAATCAGGGAGGATGAGGCCCTGTTCTAGCAGTTGAGGTGTGAAAACCAAGGGAGGAGAAACTGGTTTTCAGTTTCTCCTCCCTTGGTTTTCACACCTCAACTGCTAGAACAGGGCCTCATCCTCCCTGATTGAACTACCTCATTATCTCTAGCTTGCCTGCATATATATACATATATATGCATATATATCTGCCCCTGGAAATTCCCACTACGTGCATCTGACGTGGGAGTGGGAGACTCAGAATCTCAGGACAAACTTCCCTGTATGGGGGCATATAATCCTTTGTGTGGGCCTTCCATCTAGAAGGTGGGGGGACAGGACATACTGCCTGTCCAGTGTACTACAGAAATGTGTTCCCAGTGGCTGAATCATCCATTTGACAGAGTATAATTTTAATAAAATGCAAATCTTATGTAAGGGATAAACATGCAGGGAACAGACACTGGTGGGAAGGAGTCCAGCTGGCACAGCTTAGCCAAATTGGATAGAGGACCCTGCTGCAGGTTTGTGTACAGCTCTTCACAAATCACAGGACCTTTTGTGAGATTCGGTTGGGCATGTTTGGAACCTAGGAAGCTTGGGTGAAATTTACTCATCCGCCATCTCACAAGCGTAGTTATTACTTTCTCTGTTAGACTTTATTGTGACCTTTTGCGTGCTGACACACTTTCAGGGGCGTAAGGAAGCATGTAGAGATAAATGTATGCTTTTCCTCTAGCCTTTTTATCAATACATTTATATTACAACAAATAATTGTACAACAGGAGCTCACATTCAGTTTATTAGCCAGCTGTACTCGTTTTTAAACAGATGGCCTTGTAAAAATAGTTAGGCATATGTCTGACATTTCAGAAACATATTCTTCATGTCCACTGAAGGTAGGATGAGAAGTAATGGACTTAATCTGCAGCAAGGGAGATTTAGATATTAGGAAAAACTTTCTAACTCTAGTAGTTAAGCTCTGGAAGAGGCTTCTAAGGGAGGTTGTGGAATCCCCATCAGTGGAAGTTTTAAAGAACAGGTTAGACAAACACCTGTCAGGGATTGTCTAGTTTTACTTGGTCCTATCTCGGTTCAGGGAACTGGACTTGAAGACTTCTCAACAAGGCCGGCTCCAGGCCCCAGCGCGCCAAGTGCGTGCTTGGGGCGGCATGCCGCCAGGGGCGCTCTGCCGGTTGCCGGGAGGGCGGCAGGCGGTTCCGGTGGACCTCCCACAGGCATGCCTGCAGAGGGTCCGCTGGTCCCGCAGCTTCAGTGGAGCATCCACAGGGACGCCTGCGGGAGGTCCACCGAAGCCACGGGACCGGCGAGCAGCAGAGCGCCCCCCGCGGCGTGCTGCCATGCTTGGGGCGGTGAAATGGATAGAGCCGGCCCTGCTTTTCAAGGTCCATTCCAGCCCTACATTTCTATGATCCATGTGTATCAAGCATAGCTCTGGTGGGCCTGAGGATCTGGCCATCTTTGTCCTCATAACTATTTCATTATTAGAGGGGCATTATATAAAAATACTGGGCCTGATGATCAGTTGATATAAAATGGCATAAATACACTGATATAAACCAGCTGAGGATATGGTCCATTTTTGTCAAAGTTATGTGGGGGAGGTGATTCCCTGCATAAAAGAAACAAAACAACATTACATTTAAAATACAGGAGTTATGACTCACTGCTGATTGTATAAATCAGAAGCGGTGCTAGCCGCAAACCCGGAACACCCAGAGCAATAATAAAACAGCAAGGAGAAGGAAGAAAAACCAAACAGCACAATCAAATGATGTGCCTAACTTTTGGATTAATATGTTAATCTCCAGAGCTGCCATTCTAGTGCTCTTCAACAGCATGAAATTTAATAAAAAGTTTATGGGAAAATATTTGATTAAGAGAACATTTCTTCCCAGACCTGTTTTCTGATCCCGGTGACACTGATGTAAATATGGAATAACTCAATCAGAGTTAATAGGGTTACTCTGGATTTTCACCGGGGTCACTGAAATCACAAGCTGGTCCTTCAATTTCCAGCAAGTATGAACAAACATAAAAGACCCTAGGCCCATATCTGATTAATTCTTTGATGGCATACATACTAATCCATGCTGCTCACAGAGGGAAAGGGGGTTTTGTTGTTGTTGGTGGTGGTTTTACAGTTTAATAAAAAATGATTTAACTTCCTCAAACAGTTTAAAAATATTAGACATTAATATGTTGGCTTGTTTTTAAGGATTAGTTATTGAGATGCAATGATTATATAAACTTTCTTGGTAAGTCATGGTAGCCATGGTAAGCACAAATATCCTGGAGTACAATTATTCATTATTTACCATTCATAAATGGGGCCTTTTTCATTATTCAGGACATGAAAACACAGGGCAAAAGAACAGAGTATCCAAAAGCTATTTGTGGTGTTAGCAGCTTTCTAATCCCCCTTTTTCCTTATCTTTGCATTTCAGAGCGAAGTTTTAAAACCCAGTGTATTTGTCAGGATGTTTGCACTGTGTTTATCCTTTGTATGTCTCTCAGCTTGGAAAGTGAAAGTCCAGGGCAGCCACTTGCATTCTGTTTATAATGAGTTTTAGTTTCTAAAACCTTTGGGTTTCAGACACTACAGGAAATACCTATTTGTTTAACTTTAACTGGTTTTAATTGGAATTTGAGAAAATATTTCTGCTGGGCTTCAGCTGTATAAAATCTTTGTTTTTAAAGAATTATGGTCTAAGTTTAGCTCCTGGTCATGGAAACCTTTACACATGTACTTTAAGCACATAAGCAGTTCCGATAGCACATAAGTACATAAGCAGCCTTCCAATAGGAGTAGTGGGGGCAAGCAACTTAACTAGTTTTAAGATGGAGTTCGAAACATTTATGAATGGGGGTGATATGATGGGGTTGCCTGCAATAGCAAGGGACTGGATTTGGTGACCCTGGTAATCCCGTCCAGTCCTGGTTCATTGACCAGTCAATGGGGCTACTATGTGCTTAAAGTTGAGCATGTGCTTACATGTTTGCAGGATCAGGTCCTTAATTTGACAGTGTCCCTTTCCGTTACAACATAACTCTTTAGTATTTCTGGCTAAACTGCACAAACAGTGGAGAAAAGGGAAAAATATATTGAGATTTCTAGATTTTTATTGCTAAATAAAATGTCAATAAAAAAAATCTTACATCTGCATACCTTTACCCAGAACCTCTGAGGGTCCTCTTCCCATTCTTTCACTTTGCACAGGCATAATTGACTATCCAAGGGGCAAGGCAGTGAAGAATTAGGCTCCCTATTTATAGTTTCATAAATACTTAAAAACAAAACAACCTTCCAGGCACACAAACTTTCAGGGAGGCTCTTCGAGTGTTTAAAAGCTGTTCCTGTCAGGTTGCCTTTGTAGATTTTCAAAGGGGTTCTGTGTAGCAACTGCAGGAGCCAACAAAATGTAAGGTGGAAATGCAATGATGAATTACATGACAGTAAATGCTCTGATGTAAGAATGTCATGTATGGAAAATGGCTATTTTCTAATAAAGCCCTTCATTTGCCATAATCTCCTTTCCTGGAATTTTCAGTAACGCAGATGTCACACGTGTTCATCTTTCTCTCCTTACAGTAATTCAATCAGAAGTCATTCTGCCTCTGCTGTGACCATATTTCTTAAATAGCTTTCTGCTTCATAGATAAAAAGATTAGAAATAATTGTGCTTCCTCGATATTAAAACAGCTGTTTAAGGCTCCCAGATCAAGCACCTGGACTATAATTTAAACCAGAGATTCTACTGACTCCTAAACTTGTGATCTCTGGTTAGTAAGTCAGCAGACAACTTTGAGTGAAGTAGAGCCTAGTCTTCAAATATGAGAGCTACAGGGAGCCTTCAGTCAAGTGCTAACTTTGCAGTTTTAACTGGGAAATGAATGGTCTCAATATGAAATTGAGTTATTAGAGTACATTATAATGCACCTATGGCCAATTCAAGTGAAATATTCAGAGGAACTTCTGAAGATCAGTCATGTTCTGGTAAAAACAGAGGTACCACCATTTTCACTTAAAAAAATTAAACTGGAAGATTCATCTGTAAAATCTTTACCAGTGACTATCAGGAAAGACCCTTCTGAAAAATCCATGAACATAACTGGATTTGTAATACATATGAGGAGGCTGGAGAACACCCTTTAAAATATGTACCCTATTTCCAGTGGAAAATCTGTAAGGGAGAGACCCAGTTAAGAGTTTCACCCTCTTGATTTCAATGGAAGCAGGAGCAGAAGCAAGATTTGGCACCATCACCCATCAGTTTTGATAGTCATTGATGATAGAGGGATGAAATACATCCTTTTGACTATCAACCGCTGTGTCAATTGAAAGATCCATCTCAGATCTTAACAAACCACTGTTATGGATATTGTGATACAGCAGGGCCAGAGAGCAATGGGAGAGTGGTAAAGGAGAAATACATAAGCCCTAGACTAATTAAGACATGGTTCCCTGTAGACTCTGGAGGGTTGCTACAGGTTAATTGGAGTACCTGTAGTTAATTAAGGCCCTGTCAGGAACCTAATAAACCCCCTGCTTCAGGCAGTCAGGCTGTGTGAGGGAGGAGAGAGGACTGGAGTTTGGAGGTGTGCTGCTGAGATTGAAAAGACCAGAGAACAGAAGGAAGGGATACTCCCTCCCCCAGCATCAAGGACCTAGGGTAGCCATACCCAAGGGGGAAAAGAGTAAGAATCCTATAGGGGTTGAGAGGGGCTGGGGCCTAGAGTAAGGTGCAAACCCAGATGCCTCCCCTGCTTCCCTCCTCTACCACCTACCCAGGCCACTAGCAGGGCCCTTGGTGCCCCAACAGCAGGGGCAAGGGGTGGCATCTTACCTCCTGCCAAGAAAAGTGCAGGATCCACCATACCAACATTGGCTGTTTTCTCACAATATATATGTCTAATTTTAATTTTCTTATTCTCTATTTGTAGGTGACAAAAAAGTCCCTTACTGAGAATTGGGAATCTTGCTCTTCAAGGGCTCAATTGTACCTGATAGGAACTACATTGCCCTGCATTGAGCACTAGGGGACATGGAATGCTGGAGCTCCCAAATATGCTGGGGAGCACGCTAACTGGTGCATCCTTTAAGGGGATGCCACATGCAGTCCCACAGCATGCTCTGCCAGCTTTGCTGCCAAGTGTGGCTAAGAGGGGCATAGTTCTGCTTCCCCTCTGCCCCCTTTGGGGTAACTAGTGTCCTAGTGGATGCTAGGAGGCACCAGTCCCTGCAAGCGGAAGAGGGTCTCTTCACAGTCTAGGAAAAATCCAGCATATATAGGATCCTGTTCAACTTTTGTGTGAGAAAGGAATTGTATTAGTAAAGAAAAAATGGGAGTGAATTTAGGTAAATAAATAAATACAGATTTGTGGGAACTAAGTGCCAGATTGAACCCTGATGTTGCTCCATTGACTTCAGTGGAGTTATACATGAGACGAATTTGGTCCAAATGCTCTAAATGGCAAATCCAGGTCAAAAGCTAATGCAAGTAAATTGTTTTGCACATAACACAGAGGGCTGTCTATTTAAAATTATATACATTTAACTAGGAAATCTCAGCTTGTTTTAATAAATACAGATGCGTGGGTTTTGTTTTGTGTACTTGTGATCTGGTTTTAATGTAAATTCCAATATGATGCAGAAATATGTCAGACACAGCAACTCAAAAATACTTTTGTTTGAACCCTGAATGCCTGTCCAGTTATGTGAACTGGGATGTGTAGATTAATCTCCCCAGAGAGGATTACAATTTTGTATAGTGCGTAAGTGGTGGCAAAGTGACAGATTGCATTCCCTTAAGAGGAGAAGGTCTCAGGTTCAGTACAAGGACAGGTCCCTGATCTAGTTACTTACATTGCACTGAAGGAAACAGTTGCCCTAAGAACCAAAGCACAGTTTTCAATGATGCTTGGCCATTCTCCTTGGAGTTCCTACATATAAACTGAACCCTTGATATTGTCTATTCACCGATTACTGTACACTGAGTTTTTTTTCTTTTCATTTCCTATTTTCTCCCTCTACAGTATGCATTTGGATGTTGCTCATGGTAATATTCAGACGGATCTTCCCTTCATAGACTCCAAGGCCTTGGCTGGATCCCTCCTGGGAGAGGATGATGACAATAGAGAAGATAACAGTATGCCCTGCAGCATCCTCTGCAATTTCTCCCCTCTGCCTGCCTTAGGACCGGTGAAGGTTATTCATGGGGTGGTGGCATTGGGGCAGCATTCTCCAAGCACGTGGCAGCAGATATCTTGGAGGATACATCACGCCTAAAAGCTTGAGGCAGTTAACCGTGACTCAGTGTCTGGATCCCCACTCACATAAGCAGGGTTTGCACAGAATACTATTCTATCCTTACCCCGCCTTCCTCATTGTTGTATCTGAGCATCTTCCAGTTGAGCATTAAGCAATGTGACTAACAGCTGTCACGAGTGGTTCATTCTCTCTTTCATCTGCTTGCTCCCCAAGGGGGGAATTGTGACTGCAGATGAGTGTTTTAGTAGGCTTTTGTATAGGGGGTTGGGAGGGTTATATATGAACACGCTGCTCTGTGCTTGCATTAGAGCAGGCAGGTTGAAGAAGTGCACTTTGCTTGTGTTGTGAAAGATGAGGAGGTTTGTGATGGTTCTTAATCAAATACCACTGATCTGAGAACCCATGTCAAGGAGTTCAGCTACTTCAACATTCTGTACTGGTTGGAATTTCCTAAGGACTAAAGACTTCCTGACCAGGTATAACGCATGTCTGTAGTCTGGACAGAAGGTAACAAAGGCATATATCATGAAGGCCAGGTCATTATCCACCAGGATGGGGCACTGTCTTCTAGCCAACCAGGGATGGTAGAAAGTGTTACTTGTGTATGTTGCTATGTGAGATCTTAGCTTCAGTGATCAATCGAGGAGCACTCCTAGCTGCAGACCAATAGTCGGCATGTGCCTTCAACCAAAGGACATCGCACAGTGTCTATAAATGCAAAGTGCTTTCATCTGTCTGCCAGCATAACCTCTGTCATGCTTGGCTTCAGCTTCAGCCAGCTGCTATTCGTCCATGAGCTGCTCTTGTCCAAATGCTGGGCCATCTGGTGGTAATCTGGTCCTATGTGATGGAGGTAGAGTTGTCTCACCTGCATATTGCAGGCACTTTGAGTCCATATCATTTTACTAGTTCATTCATATGTGTCTGTGTATACACATATAATGAATGTGTGAATTAATGGTTCAGGGGATTAGGGGGACAGGAGAACAAAGGAAAGGCACATTCAAGGGGCTTCCCTGCACTCTCTGTCTCATAGACCCCAAAGAATCTCTTCAAAGAGAGATTTGATGAAAACTGAATTGAAAACTCTGTCTCACTTGTTGCCTCCCTGCTGTTAGTTTTGCAGGAAGATTCAGTCTGGCCCATTGTGACTAACAGGAAGTTGCATTGAATACTATGAGTTACTTCCTCGTTACTGGGATAGAAGTTAGACTAAAAGTAAAACAATGGAACAAATAATGAGAGGAGAGGGGAAGAGATCAGTAGACTTCTATAATGCAGTGAAACTATAAGTAACAATGCAAGAGCTTAACAACAAAGGAAAACCTCAGTCTGAATATTGGAGGAAAAGCTTCCTGGCAGTGGGTAGGATTATGCTGTGGTACAATCTGCTTGGGGAGAAGTGATGCCAGCCCCATCAGTTGAGACACTTAAAATTAGATTGAGCAGAATGCTAATAAATATGTGATGGGGCTCAACCCAACATGAACAGGAAGATGGACTTAGAGAGCTAATGCGGTAGTTTTTATTCCCTTTTAAACTCTTCTAATCTTGGGATTAATTATTGAATGATGACCACTGCATGGCTTATTTCTTGCTTAATTCCAGCTATTGTTAAAGCATTTTCTCTCTGTCATTTCTCTGGTGAAATATGAAATGATTTTGTGCCTTTCTGTTACCAGTGTTTATCTATTGTTGAAATCCAACTTTGTGATGCATAGACTGCAAACAGTAAAAGGCTTGATTAGTAAAGAAAACATTATAATGCACCTATGGCCTTTCTGCTGTAAACACTTTAATGACTTGGGCCAAATCCTCAGCTACTGTAGCATGAAGTCAGTGGAGCTATGCTGATTTACACCTGCTGAGGATTTGGCCATTTCTTTTTAAGAAAAAGAATTGCTGCTTTGTAAATGTGCATAGACAGCTATATTGTGGCTCTTTGAGAGAACAAAAAAAGCAGTTTAAAAAAAAATCAAAACAGTGAGGTGATGAGGGGCTATATAATAGTAATGCCTCCCCAGAGGAGAGTGTTTTTTGGATTGTCTACTCATCATATTTCTCATCTGTCTCCTGGAGGTCTTTTGAAACACCTGACATTAGAGACGGGCCAGGCTGTTAAGGCCAAATTTTCAAAACTAGTCTCCAAAACTGCATGTCCACTGGTTTGTTTGCACATGCAAATCAAGTAGGCAAAGTAGCTGAACTCCTTGACATGGGTGCTCAGATGAGGTTTGCAGACAAAACCACTCATGTGCACAAAACCCATGGGAGATGCTTTGCGGGCCAGTTTGGCATTAGGCCTAAACAGTTGAATTTTCAGGTATCTTGTCCATCATCCTTCTGTTCTCTGCAGCATGCCTCCCTCTCAGACCCAGGGGCAGCCTCTCCTGGCAGCTCTGCAGGACTCAGACCTGTGTGCAGAGAAGGTGATAAGGCTTGATGGCCACATGCTACTCAATTCTTCCCCAGCCCAAAGTTTGGGAAAAGACAAAGCAAGATGCCACCCACTGCACCTGCAGAATCTCCTGCAGGATACTTCTTTAACCTGTGGAACCTCCCCGCCAAGGAAGGTGCTGAGAGCAGTGGTTGTCTGGGAAGCCCTGCCAGGACAGCTGTCACAGGACCTGTGCTCTTCAAGAGCTGCAGAAAGAAATGGGAGAGGTATCAGGCATCAACATGAAGGCACTGTCAGCCAATGAGCAGATAGTTCCTCAAGATCCACTGGTATAGGAGGTGACCTCCTGGCCTTTTCTGTGTGGAGCAAACCCTAACTCCTGGTGGATCTTCGCAGGTGACCCTGAGATGGAGGTTGTCAACCTCCTAATGAAACTGAGCTGACAGCCCGTTGGTCAATTAAACAGTTACAAAAAAGGACTTAACTCCCTTGCTGTACAAACTGAGTCCACATATGCCACCCGGGGAGGTGAACATTCTAGCAGTACCAGTTGCTTCCATCTCCAGTTCTTCTTGGTGGTTTAGCAGCAGCTGCCAGGCAGGCAGAGAAACAAATGTTTGTCAACGAGAGCACTGTTAAAAGAAGATGTGAGCCATCAATTTACCAGCATCTTACTAAAGGACTAATCAGGAGCCAGACCTACACTCTTCAGTCCTGATTCAAAGAGGCATCCATCAAGCAGCCAGAGGGTCACTTGCGGTGTGGTGTCCATATGACTGCATTATGCTTTTCATAGGTCTTTAAGAAACTAAAAGGCAGCAGAAATCAGAAGAAAAGAGTAATGCTGTGTCTACTCTACAAGCATCACAACTTCAGTGCTGCAACTATGGCAGTGTAGTGTACACCTTGCAACAGAGATAGAAGGGATTTTAATTTGCCCCCCTCGAGAAGCAGTAGTTAGGTCAATGGTGTCAGTACTAGGGCTTATGTGGGCCCAACTACTTCTCTCAGGCATGGGAATTTTTCACACCATTGAGCAACATAGTTAGGCCAACCTATGTTTTAGGTGTAGACCAGAGGAAAATCAAAAGTAGGGGACTTTCAGTGACACAAGCAGGTTTGCCCTGGGGCTGCTGTCTTACTCATGCAGCAGAAACCGTAAGGTGCACGAGAGAAAGGAGAGTGGTATTTAGCCCCTAATGCAGGGGTTCTCAAAATGAATTTTTGGTGGCCACCGACTCTTGCTGGTGGCCACTCTGACACTAAGAAGGGGCCCTCACTAGCCCAAGCCTGAGCCCTGTCACACCAGGAAAAGTGGATCAGGGACTCACCAGCTGCCTGTGAAGTCCCAGGATCCCCATGCCCCAGCCAGGCAGGAGCAGGGGAGCAGGTTGGGAGTGCCCTAGTGACTGATTGCCACAGCTCAGAGCCACCTCCATTGCTACGCATGCCATCCCCCTGTGTTTCCAAAGGGGCTGCTCAGAGCCCCCAAGGAGACTGCATGGTGCAGGGCACTGATCCCTGCTGCTGGCATCAGCAAAAACACCAAGGTGGTGCATCCAGGAGCAACAGCTCAGCACTGCAGAGAGGGGCTGCTGCGTTGCCCCCCCCCCAATCTTTGCCCATACTTTGGAGGCTGCTGTGGCTGCATTTGAGAAACACTGTTTTAATGCACAGAAGCTTGTAAAATTAAAATTCTTCATTACTTTTGAATCAAAACACATACCTACTGATTGCCAGCCATTGACCAATTTCTCTCTCTCTCTCTCTCTCTTTCTCTCTCTCTCTATAACAGAGGAACAACGCAACAAGAATATAACAGTTCTGTAATCTGGACTCCAACAGAATCTGTTAGTCTAGTAAAAATTTTAGTTCCTAGCTGCATTACCTCTGGATGACATGACAGACCTTGCCTCCTATTTGTGCTTTGTCTGCGTGATCAAAGTGTGAAACACAACAACTTTGTAAGACTTCTGAATAAAATGAAATGAAACTTATTGGCTGATAGAAAAGTAACATTGCAAACAAAACATTACAACCTGGATCCCTAAAAGCTTAGGTTCTGTGCAATTAGAGGGTCATTGGGACAGGGAGACTGGACTGTGGATCTCCTACTGCCCAAATGAGTCCCCTAACCAACAGATGCTAGAGTCATTCTCGCTCCCTCTGTGGCCCAGTGACTCTAATTATTAATACATAGTGGAACAGCTTCAACAGATGTGGCTGAGGGAACCCTACATAAGAATATGCCATAGCTTAGTGGTTAGCCCATACACCTGAGAGGTATCAGAAACCTCTGTTCAAATCCTTTCTCTCCCCTCTGCCTGAGGGGGGAATTTAACCTGAGTCTCTACATCCCAGGTGAGTGCTCTAGCCACTGGGCTAAAAATTATAAGCCCACCAACACCCCTTCTCCGGCCAGATTTTGAACAGGACCAACTCAATCTGAGCATGCCTATTGGATCTAGGCTTCAAGGATGAGATAGGTGCTCCTCCATCTATCTTTTCCCAATTCACGTATTGCATTGAGACTGTGGGCTGGAGACAGGCATACAAATGTGTAGAGTGAGGCAACAGTGTGCATGCCCACAAGCAGAAATGTAGGTCCGAGGAACTTTTTACAGCAGAAAGTTAGGCACTGAGTGAGTTTAGGTGGCAGCCAAGTAGAGGTTTTGTGGATCACACTGGTGCCTAACACTGGGACTTAAGTGCCTAAATCTGCAGTTTAGGACTCTAAGTACTTTTATGCATCTGGGCCTTTGTGGTGCCAAAACATGGCAACTTTAGCCCTGTCTTATCAGCACAATCCAGTTTTGGGGTTACATTGCATATCTATAGCCCCCTCCCAGTGTAAGACGATGAAGCTCCCTGGCTAACCTGTTAATGGGATAATCTGCATGTGAATGGTTGTACTCTGACATGCATCACAAATCCTTTTTTAAATATATATATCCTTCTATCAGTTACAGGAGATATGGCAGAGGGACATATTCTGCTCTCAAGACCCTTGTGTAAATCTGAAGTAACTTGATTTCATTGCTTAATCACTGGTTGAAAATTTTCAGAGTAAAAAGGGGACAATGGTTTTGCAAAAAAATACATGAAAAAACTCTTAATTTTTTCACTACCTCTACTCAGATCTGAATCCTTATTAAACAATAATCAGCTACAGCTCAGTGAACAAGGTGTGGTTGACTTGTGGTCACATTAACTCATTTGTGGTTTGACTGTGTCTCTTGATGCAGTTGTTTGCTATGAGCTCTCTTGAAGTGAGAGAGTGCATGTTTATTTAAGATATCTCCAGGCTGATTGGTTTGTCCAAATGCTCTCTGCAATACACATAATTATGCTTACAAACGCCAAGTACCAGGAACTCCTGGGTCTCCTTTCTTCTGTTCTCCAGATATATTTTTGGCAAACGCTACAAGAGGAGAGATTGAGTGTAGAGAAATATATAGCAACAGCACTGTCATTATAGAAGAGCTTCCATCAGAAGGCTTAATTAAATGGTTCAAACAATTTGAATGCCAACACAAAATCATCTGAATACCTAGTGATTGGGTCCTAGAAACCTATCCATCGGAAATATCTAAATGATATCTGTCCTGAGATTATGCTTCTGTGGCTAAGGGGACATATTGCTGCTATTCTAGTGCTTTGACATGATTGACACTTTTAAAAATTACTTCCTTAGCTAGAGCAGCAAAGAGTGCTGTGGCACCTTATAGACTAACAGACGTTTTGGAGCATGAGCTTTTGTGGGTGAATGCATCTGACGAAGTGGGTATTCACCCACGAAAGCTCATGCTCCAAAACGTCTGTTAGTCTATAAGGTGCCACAGGGCTCTTTGCTGCTTTTACAGATCCAGACTAACACGGCTACCCCTCTGATACTTGACTTCCTTAGCTAGCATTTCAGTAGGAGTTTTGGTATGGGATAAAGAAATAACCTTCGCATTTACTTAGTGGACATGTAGCGACAGTTCTGACAAACATCTACTTCTAAATAAAGTTACTACAGATAGTAATGCTCAAGAGGTGTAATAAAGAGAAAATCCATGAGCAGTTAATCATGGCTTGGTCAGTCTGAGGCCCAATTCCGCAACCTTCCACTCTCTTTGGGAGGGTCTCAACACATCCTAGGGAAGGATCCCCCGCAAGCTTTGCCACTATCGCATCCAACGGGAAGCCATAGGAGAGGAGCTGAAGAAATCTCACTGTACTGAGCTGAGAATTTATTGTGATAAGATATCAAGGGCCTGATTCCCCACTGTGTTATACCAGTGTAACTCCAGTGGTTCACCAGCATAAAATAGGAGAATCGGGCCAGTAGAGTGAGAATAAAAGTTCTTTGTTGCATGTTATAGAGTTGTATCTGTAAATTACTGTGAATAATGAGAAGCAGTGGGTTGCATGGAACTGGAAATGTAATTAACTGGAAACAATGCTGCCCTCCATTTTAAAGTGCATCTAAGAACAATCATGTTGATTTTTCAAGTGTTAGAGAAGTCTTACATCAGTGTTTCCTATTGTGGAAGAACTGTACTTTTTGTGGCAACAATAAGATAGACACAGACATGGGAGGAGACCTAGTACTGGGATCGACCTCCAACCTCTTGCATCCTGTGTCGATGAAAGTCTCCATTGTGTGATGGGAGAAAAAACAAAAACACCCCACTCCCCCTGTGGTTTAACTACATATAATTTAAAGGCTCTGATCCTTAGCTGGTGCAAACTGTTGGAACCATTGTGGAGTGAGGCAGGTTTACATCAGGTGAGGATCTGTCCCAATTACTCTATCTGGAAAATATTCCAGCTGAACAGATATTGTTTAAAAATGTAAGAACATCTTTTAATACTGAAGCCAAACTCCTGAGCTGGCTAATTGAAAAACTGTTTAACAAAATTACCTGGAAGAAAGAGAATATCGAAGTTGAAAAATCTGCTGACCTAACAATGGTTTAAGTTAGTCAAAGGTACAGAGGACTTTGAGGAACTCCAGAAGGATCTAAGAGAGCGATCTGACATTGAAATTCACCTTTGACCACTGCACCATAATGCACAATCTTAGAGTATTTCTATACTGCAACCTTGGGGTATGACTGCAGCTTGCGCACTTTCCTGAGCTAGCTTTAATCGAGCTAGCTTGCATACTGGAACAGTGAAGCTGTCTCAGTGCATGTTTCAGCATGGGCTGTACAAGCCCACTCAGACCCCAGGTCATTACTGGCAGGGCACACAGGTAATTGCTTGTGGTCTCTTGGTTGAAGGAGTTGTATGTTTGTGACACTCTCAATGAACAACTCAGCTATCAAAAATAAATGTAATGAAATGAGCTGTGCTAACAAGGAACAGAGAATAATATGGAAAATCCTCACTTTAAGTGCTGCAATTGGTTTGGGTCTCCTCATCTCAAAAGAAAGAGCAGACCCAGAGAAGTTCGGGGGAAGGGACGTGAACATGAGTTGCTACATGGAAATAGGTCTGAGGAGGGGATTCCGTTGGAGGAGAAATTAGACTAGGGGCAATGTCTTTCTCTGTTATGCCAGTGGAAACCCATTCACCCCGGGAAGGGAGAGAAGCTTTTTGAGGCGAGAGCAAGGGGAGGATGAGAGATTTGATGAAAGGGAGATTCCTGGGGCTGAGGAGGAGAAGGTGGGAGAGAATTGGGTATGGGGGTGGTGTTTCTTGGTGTGGAGTAAGAAGAAATAGACAGGATAGAAAGGAGGATTCTGAAGCCCAGGGGAGCAAGGAGTGAGAAATATGGAGAGGCGGGTTATTGGAGTAGATTGGTGGGGCTGAGAGACTTGGGGACTAGAGAGGGGTATGTAATAAATTCTGGAGCCATAGTCCTCGTTAAACAACAGGTGATTATTAAGGAGGAAGAAAAGGCACCAAACTGCCAACTAAATGAGCTTCTGTCATGTAGCCCTGGTGGGAAAAACAGGAATCTGACATTGCAAATGTTGACACAAACTTTTGACCTGCTCCGCTGTCTTCCAACATCTCCCTGTGAGTGGCAACCACACCTTTTCCTAGAACTCTCTGTGCAACATGGAGACATCTAGTGGCCCAAGAGCTCAACTGTAAATAAACATAACTGGACAGCTGGGAGGATAAGAGAGACTTGGAGGGTGAGGACAGAGTTGGAGTAAAACAGGGATGAATAATGAAGGGAGTAGATTGTTCCTGGGAATCCACAAAGGAGGCAGCATTGGAGGTGGGGGATGGGTCCCCCTGAGGGATGGGTCAAGGAGGGTGAAGACAGTGAAGGAGGATAGAGAAGGGGATTTGGGCGGGTAATGAGGAGGAAAGGGGAGAGGTAGCTAGGGGGTTGTTATTGTGTAACAGGGACAGAGATTTAGGTTCCAGAGATATGGAAGGGAGAAGAAAGAGGGATGTGGGAGGCCAAGAGACGAGGGGAGCAAGAAAATTGGAGATGGAGGGGTAAGCAGAGATGGTGAAAGTGGAGAGATGGGAGGAGAAGCGGGAGGGCAAGAGTGAAGATTGAAAGAAGATGCGGAGAGCAGGGAGAGAACTGGGGTGAATAGGAAAGTAAAGGGGAAGGGAGGGAGACAACACAGATATAGATGGGAAAGAACTGACACCAAGTACTACATAAAAACCTAAGGTAGAAATAAATGAGATATTGAAAGGTGACCTAAAAATGAGAGAACCTTGGAAGCAGGAGATGATTGCCCCCCTTGCTAGGCTGTGGGGCTTAATTTAAATCACCTTCCCCTCTCCCCAAAAAACCCTCCTTCCATACCACAAAATCCTTTCGTGGTTCAGTAGAGGCTTTCCAGGACACTTCACTTTGGGACATAGGATATCTGTGTTACTTTAATACTGAATCAGTCCAGAACAGTTCAAGTAAGACATGGGAGATGGAGGAGGGGTGCAGGGGGAAAGGAAGGGGTTGCTGTCAGGGGGCGTATTTTCCAAATGTCTCATTTTAAGAATGCTCCATTTTACTTAAAAATAAAAATGTGGAAATTTAAAACCACATATTTCTAGAGTTCTTAATTTTCATATTTTTCCTCTGGTCACTAGATATTTGAGAGAAGAAAGAGATGAAAGTTAGTGAGAAGGGTTAGAATACATAAAGCAACAGACAAGATGAAAAGATAACCCAAGATATAGCGTAGAAGGAAAGAGGGGGAATGAGAAATGAGAAGCGCAAAAGATTTTATTTTTGGACTGCATGTGTGACTGAAAGGTAGTGTTTGTGGTTTGGTGCTTTCCCCCCCATACACATTTGTTTTGTTTTAATAGACTATATCTTGTCATTAGCTGTGATTCTAACAGATGATAATACAAAATGTGATTCTTGGTGCATAAAATGTCTGGTACAGTTTAAAATGGCTTTAAAAAGATTAGAAAATGCAGAAATTGTATTTGCTATTTCAACATTTTCAGTAACCTGCAGACTCTGTCTAATTTTATTTCTATGGTTCCTCCTTCTCCCTGTTCTTTTTTAAAGTTGCTTGTATCCCTACTGAGCCTATCATACAATTTATCTCTCAGAAAGAAGCCATTTTGTTTCCCATCAAACTGAAAATGATCTGCAACTACAAAAAAAGTCCTATGGATGCTGCTCTGACTGCAGTGTGTCTCGCTAGTGATGCAAAACAGCCAGAAAGCCCATAGGTCCAACTCCCTGCCTATTCCTCCGAACTAGGGTAATTTTGGAGTGCTGTAGAGCCAAGATAGTGGCTCCTACACTGGTCCTCCCTTAGAAAATGGTGGTTCCTCTGGTTTTAATGATGGTTATGGGCAACAAAGAAGAAAGATGACCAAACGATTTGTTCCATAGAAATATGACTACTGAAATGGATGAGTGATGTAAGCAAGAAAGACCACATGAAGAATATGTATCTTATGTTGCTCAGGGGTGTAAAAAATCCACACCGCTGAGTTAAGCTGATCTCACCTCTGGAGTTGATAGCACTAGGTTAACAGCAGAATTTTTCCCTCGACCTAGCTACCGCTTCTCAGCGAGGCGCATTAACTATGCTAACAGGAGAACCCCTCCTGTCACTGCAGCCCAGCTGCAGCTGAGCCACTGTGGAGTCGGGAAGGAATTTTCCTCCACGGTAGATTGGCAGAGACCCTGGAGGTTTTTCGCCTTCCTCTGCAGCACGGGGCATGGGTCACTTGCTGGACGATTCTCTGCACCTTGAGGTCTTTAAACCACGATTTGAGGACTTCAATAACTCAGACATAGGTTAGGGGGTTGTTATAGAAGTGGATGGGTGAGATTGTGTGGCCTGCATTGTGCAGGAGGTCAGACTAGATGATCATGGTGGTCCCTTCTGACCTTAAAGTCTATGAGTGTAGACAAGCCCTTAGGGACATGCTCAAAGTAACACTCATCAATGGAAAAATGAGGGTGTGCAGATTTAGATGATTTGGTCATGTGAAGTGCAGTCCTGACAACTATGTGATAGTCTAACAGATCACAACTGAAAGAGAAAGGCAGAGAGGCCAACCACAGAAGGAGTGGTGGGATATCATAAAAGAAGACACTAGCATGTGGTATGATAGAGGGTATGTGATTGAACAGAGCACTTTGGAAGGGGAGGACTTGTGCAGCAGACCCCATTTGATGGATTAATGTTAGGAAGAGGAAAATGGCTATCACAACTGATCTGTCTGATTATGCCAGCACATGAATCATTACTATGTACTTCCAGTTCTAAACCTACAAGTTTTTGCCTTCACCCATCCCTTCATAATTCTTAATAGGCTGAGAAAATAACTTTTAAAAACATTTACTTATTTAGGAAGTTTTAACACGTTTACATACCCTTGCCATGTACAGACCAGAAACAATAAAATAATCATTGCAACATTGAGCTTTTGTTTACAGAAACATTATACAGTAATATAATCACCAGATCTCTCTATTTAACAGTGTGTTACCATATTACAGAGTGAGCATCTTTACGTTTTTATCTCCATTATATCTAGCTATCATTTAACCCAGTGGTGGGCAAACTTTTTGGCCTGAGGGCGACATCGGGTTTCGTAAATTGTAAGGAGGGCCGGTTAGGGGTGGGGGTCATGGCCCGGCCCCTACCTCCTATCTGCCCCCCCAGGACTCCTGCCCGCCCATTGCCCCCCGTTCCCTGACGGACCCTCTGGGATCCCTGCCCCATCCACACATTCCTGCTCCCTGTCCCCTGATTGCCCTCAGACCCCCACCACCCCATCCAACCCCTCCTCTCATTCCTGATGACCCCTCCGGGACCCCTTCCCCATCCAACTACTCATTCTCCCTGTTCCCTGACTGCCCCCAGAACCTCTGCCCCTGACTGCCCCCTGCTGCCCCATCCAACCACCCCCGACTGCCTCCCAGGGACTCCTGCCCCCATTCAAACTCTGTTCCCCCCTGACCACCCTGACCCCTATCCACACCCCCACCCCCTGACCACCACCCCGAACTCCCCTGCCCTCTATCCAACCCCCTCCGCTCCCCACCCCCTTAACTTGCTGCCTGGAGCATTGGTAGCTGGCGGTGCTACAGCTGCAACGCCCAGCGGGAGCTGGGCCACACTGCTGCTGCCGCCACCACGCAGCACAGAGCACCAGATCAGGCCAGGCTCTGCAGCTGCGCTGCCCCAGGAGCTCGCTGCCCCATTGCCCAGAGCATTGCGCTAGCGGCAGAGCGCGCAAGCTGTGGCTGCATGGGGGGCAGCAGGAGAGGGGATGGCGGGGGTGAGCCTTCCAGGCCAGGAGCTCGGGGGCCAGACAGAACAGTCCCGCGAGCCATAGTTTGCCCACCTGTGATTTAACCTGTGTAGTATGAGGTACCTGTAACGATCTTAGGGTGCATTAAATACCCAGCTAGTGAATGAAAGAGGAACAAAACTGTAATAAAACAAACTGGAGAGCGTCTCTGGTGAACTGCTGCACCCAGCCATGGGGTGTTCCCAACCCCCACCTCCAGGGCACATCTCCAAACTCCTACGTTTATAATGCTGTCTCTTATGAGGGAGCATCTCTAAATTATAATTTTCTACAAGCATATCTCTACATCTTCCCTCTTAAAGAAAAACAAATTAACTCTTATACTGTATATGTATTATTAGGGCTGTCAATCACAGTTAACTCACAGGATAAAAAAAACCTAACTGTGATTTAAAAACTTAATTGCGATTAATTGCACTGTTAAACAATAGAATAACAATTGAAATTTATTAAATATTTTTGGACGTTTTTCTACATTTTCAACATGATTCAACCTATCATTTTCAACAATGATTGATATTACATGCCACAGAATACAAAGTGTACAGTGTTCACTTTACATTATTTTTTATTAGAAATGCACTGTAAAAACAATAAATGAAAGAAAATATTTCTCAATTCACCTCATACAAGTACTGTAGGCAATCTCTTTATCGTGGAAGTGTAACTTACAAATGTAGATTTTTTTTGTTACATAACTGCACCCAAAACCAAAACAATGTAAAACTGTACAGCCTAGAAATCCACTTGGTCGAACTTCTTGTTCAGCCAATCGCTCAGACAAGCAAATTTGTTTACATTTAAGGGAGATACTGCTGATTGCTTCTTATTTACAATGTCACCAGAAAGTGAGAACAGATGTTTGCATGGCACTTTTGTAGCTGGTGTTGCACAGGATTTACGTGTCAGCTATGCTTAACCCATTCATATGCCCTTTCATGCTTTGGCCTCCATTTCAGAGGACATGCTTCCATGCTGATGATTTAAAAAAATAATGTGTAAATTAAATTTGTGACAGAACTCCTTGGGGGAGAATTGTATGTCGCCTGTTCTGTTTTACCTGCATTCTTTGTATTAGAAGTGTGATCCCTCAGGCACTCTTATCACCTGAGTTAAGAGATGGGAGATCATGGGCCCTTTGGTCAAAATAATATTTCTGCTTTCACTTCTGATTTTCTTTCATCTTCTGAATGGCTTCACTGTTATGAAATCTCAGCAAGTTCTCAGTAATTGGTAAATTAGATTTGATTCTTCTGCCCATTAACAGCCGAGCTGGAGAAAAGCCATTCTCCAAGGGAATACTTCCGTAAATCAGTAACGCTCTATGCCAATCATCCCCACCGTCAAACGTCTTTTTCATAACGTTCTGAATGTACAGACCTTTCCACAAGTCCATCTGATTGGGGGTAATTTGATGAAAATTCCAATCTATGGCAAATCGCCTAAAATCTGCACTGGAAAATTGTGTCCCATTATCACTAAAGACTTCTGGAATTCCACATCTGGAGAAGATTCCCTTCTTGCCAGCTATCACTGACTTACTGTTAGTAAAGCGCAGTGTGCAAATTTCTGGATACAGAGAATAATAACCTGTGACTATTAAATAAGCCTTTGATTACCAGATAAATAAGTCAGTGCCAACTTTCTCATAAGGCCTTTGCAGAACTGGATTAAGTCTTGGTGGCTCTGGCCTGTTGGCATGGCTTGTATTTCAAGCATGAGATTCAGTTTCCTACCACATTAGTAATGTCATGATTGATCCACGGCCAATATAGCACCTCTCTTGTGCTTGTCTCAATTCCTAAATGACCCTCGTGGATCTTCTGTAGCATTTCTTTTTGTAGGCTCATTGGAATTACAATCTTATTGCCCTTGAAAATCACCTCCATTTATCACACTAAGTTCGTGTCTGCAGTTCCAATAGTCTCTTATACTTGGATAGCAAGAGCTTATTTCTTCAGGCCACCCCTTAATTATCACTTCTTTAAGGATTCCCAATGTTTCATCTTTCTCCATTTTCTCTCTTATTTGTTGCAGTTTCCTGTTAGCTAGGACAATTGAGTTTACAATCAAATCTATGTAGGCTTACATCTGTTTCCAAAGTTTACTCTGGTTTCATGGGTGACATTGCTTTGGAAAGTGCATCTGCGGTGAATATGAACTTACAAGGCACGTAGGTCACAACCAAATCATACTTTTGCAGCTTTACCATCATTCTTTGAATCCGCAAGGTACAGTCATTTAGCGGTTTGCTAAATAACACTATCACATTCTTGTGGTCCGTTTCAACTTCCACTGTTTGTCCATAAATATACTGATTGAATCTCTCACAGGCAAACAATATTCCTAAAAGCTCCTCCTTCATCTGTGCATATTTGGTTTCTGCCTCAGCCTCTGATTTGGATGCATATGCCACTGGCTGCCAATCCTCTTCATACTTTGGTAAAATCACTGCACCTACCCCAGATGGTGAAGCTCTGCTGAAATTTTAATCGACCTTCCTGATGATTAGAACTTCAACACTGGTTCTTGTATCACTTGTTGTTTTAAACCTTCCCATGATTCCTTCTGTTCTGCACCTCAATACCATTCATTTTTATTCTCTAGGGTTTTCTCAAAGGTGCTTATTTGTTAGATAGATTAGGTATGAATTTTTCAAGATAACTAACCATTCCCAGAACTTTTGGACATCTTTCTTTGACTAGGGACATGGCACCATTTCAATGACTGAAATCTTCCTCTTGTGAGGTTTTACACCTTCACTGGAAATAATGTCCTCACAAAAAGTCAGTTCTGTAACCCCTAAAACACATTTCTCCTTATTTAGTCTGAGGTTTGCAGCTCTAATTGCATCCAGGACTTCCCAAAGTCTATGATCATGCTCCTCTTTCATTGAGCTCCAGATGATGATGTCATCCATTGGGGTGTCAATACCATGAATATGTTTATAGATCATATGTATGGTTTTGTGGTACACTTCTGGTGCTGAAGTTACGCTGAAGAGTAAGCCTAAGAATCTGTATCTGCCAAATTAGGTATTAAATGTGCATAGTTTTGAGCTTTCTTCAGTTTAATTTTAGCTGCCAAAAACCTGAGGCTGCATCCAATTTACTAAAATATTAAGCACTTGCAAATTGAGCCATAGTCTCTTCTCTGTTTGATAGTCTGAAATGTTCTCTTTTTACAGCCTTGTTGAGATCTCTGTGATCTAAGCATATGCATAGCTGGCCATTACTTTTCTCCACAATGACTAGCAAGCTCACCCATTCTGTTGGATCCTCAGTTTTTTGCATTATTTGCATTGCTCCCATCCTGGCAAGCTCAGCCTTGAGTTTATCATGGAGTATAAATGGTACCTTTCTACATGGATGGATAACTGGAGAGATCTACTTGTTAATTCGGATTGTATGTTCACCCTGCAAGCAACCCAGACCTTGAAACACTTCATGATATTCCTGAAAGACCGCTGCTTCATAGCCAGGTTCAGCATGATCTTGTAGTGAAAGCACCCATTTTACCAGACTGAGTGTCTCACTTGCAGTCAGGCCTAAAATCAGTGTCACCTCTTTTGGCACTACAGTGAAAGGGAGCCTATACATGGGGGGGTTTATGGTTGATGCTAGCAATGCACCTCCTCTTCACTGGTATATTTGTTCCAGAATAATCAGTTACTTTTATGTTTGTTGGTCCCAGATTTGGTCTTATTTTTAGTCTCTCATAATCTTGCTCAGACAGAATATTAACCTGAGTTCCTGCGTTTAGTCTCAGTGGAATAATCATTCCATTCACTGTCATAAGCAGTATCCAGGCCCTCACATCAGGCTTGCTAGATCCCAGTACATCTATGAAAAACTTTTTAACTAGCTTGTCTTTAACTGAATATACTTGACTTTTCTCCATTTGGAATCTGTGGCATTTTGCAAAATGATTATTTCCCCCACCTTTATGACAGTTTCCCAAAGGCATTACACTGTTTGGGGCCATGCTCTGATCCACACCTTCCACATGACCTAGTCTGTAACCAGACTTCCCCCGAGAAGTGGTTTTCATAGCAAGTGGTTCCACTCTTCGATTTGACCTATTCTGGATATATTCGTTTGTATTTAGTACATGGATAACCACGTCTAGTGAATTCAGCTCTTTGGCATGTGCTTTCCCAGTTTCTGCTGATCTGCAAATCTGGAGAGCTTTTTCTTAAGTCAAGTCTCCTTCATGGGGCAGTCTCTCTCATAACACATTGTTTTGGAATCATTTGTGGCATTAATCTCTGACTAGAGACTCTGTCAGCTCACCAAAGTCACAGGTTTTACTGAGTTTCCTTAATTCTGCGATATATTGCTTGATGGGGTCATCATCAGTTTTTTGCATGCATGTAAAAAATGTGTGTGTCTCAAAGGTTTTGGCATCCAATATTCCTCAACTGTAGTCAGTATTTTACTTAATGTCATTCTTTCACATTCTTCAAACTTAAAGTTGTTTTAAATATGCAATGCTTCCCTCCCTCCCACTCCCAACTAGCAACTACTCTGTCCCTGTAACTGCTAAATATAATTCAAATCTGTCTGAATTTTTTCCAGTTCTCTGCAACATGGCCTGACAATTGCAGACTGGATGGAGTTTGCAACACATCCCTTTTTGGCTTCCCCTTCCCCTTCTTAAACTAGTCAAACTACTATTGTGCTCACCAAATACATGCAAAAGCCTCTGTGCCTGGTGCTCCACATGCTTCTCTGGCGCCTCCCTTCGTCTCTACAAACACAGGAGTTAACTTCAAAATAACTGAAGTTTCCTTCTCATTCAGCACTTCCGATTCCATGTAATGATCTTGGGGTTCATTAAATAACAAACCAGTGAACGAGAATGGAATAAAACTTTAATGAAACAAACTGGAGAGCATCTCTGGTGAACTGCTGCACACAGCCATGTGGTGTTCCCAACTGCCGTCTCCAGATTATCTCCAAATCCCTATGTTCATAATACTGTTCCTTTATGAGGGAGCATCTCTAAATTATAATCTTCTACAAACATATCTGTACAGTATCATTGAAATGGTATCTTAGAGAAATGTTCATTTACTGAGGTACAGACTGAGATTGCTGATCCCTTTTTCTTTCCCCCTCAGATCAAACCCTATTCCTCTGGGGGTAATTTGCCTGTCTAGATCCTTTTTCCTGCATGTCATAGGTGGCCAATTTTGTTAGGAAAGTTGTCCCTAAAAATTGATATAATTAGTTATATTTTTTTGTTTCCTAATCTTACCAGACACCATTACTTCTATAAATCTTGGTTTTCTGTATAAAACAACTTTCCTGGACACATAATGCCTAATTTAAAAGTACTGGTACTATGGGAGAGTGGGCCAGTTATAGTTAGTTTTTGATGTCTAAATAAATTAGAAAAAATTCTTTACTGAATATCTGGGTAACTGTATTCCACGGCTCTCCCAATATTTAAAACTCTCTGGTTCATGATGTGGATTAAGATCTGGATTATTTGCAATGGGTATCATTGGCAAGGGAAAATAATTTATCTAACCTATAGTTCTTTTCCAATCCCTTTGCTAAAGGGTGGGAATAAATTTCCAGAGGACATGACTTTGTTTTTATTAATCAAAACAATTAGGGTTTTTTTAAATTTATTATTAGCATAGTGATGTATCAGAGGGGTAGCCGTGTTAGTCTGGATCTGTAAAAGTGACAAAGAGTTCTGTGGCACCTTATAGACTAACAAACATATTGGAGCATGCATCCAATGAAGTGGGTATTCACCCACAAAAGCTCATACTCCAGTATGTCAGTCTATAAGGTGCCACAGAACTCTTTGCCACTCTAGCATGGTGATGTTCACACTGCCACCATTTTCTTGTTCAATAAACTCCCACGGTTGGCTTTGTTAGAATGCCCTCAATCATTTGCGTGCTTTGAACTGGCTGGCTTGATAGTGATATCTGGAACAGCTAGTCCACCCTGTTAAATGGATGTAGCAGAGTATCTGTGGTCACTTGTCTAATTCCATATAAATTGTAACATCTTCCTAAGTATTCCTGCTAGGGTTTTATCTGGGATAATCACAGTAAGATTCTGAAAACAAGAAAGAGATCCTTAGAAAAAAATATTCATTTTGATTGTGGCTATTCTTTCCAACCAAGAAATTGCATGCTTTCCCCAGCCCTCCAGATCTTTTGTCCTTTGCTGAAGTTGTGGTTTGAGATTTAAATCTTAGAACTCTTCATGGTTGTTTGAGACTTGAATTCCTAGATATTGCACAGAATTTGTTGCCAATCTGTACCCAAATGTTTTCTGGAGGAATGACTTCTCAAATTAGGACAAATTTATAGCTAGCATTTCAGATTTGGCATAATTAACTTTAAATCTAGATGCTTATCCAAAGTCATGGATTTCTTTACATTTTAGGGAAATGTTACATCATCTTCATATAAAGTATTTTTCTGATGTTTCTACAGGTTTTATTCCTGTGGTAGATTCATTGTTCCTTATCAGGTAGAGATCATTGTTAGATCCCGATTACTGTTGTTCATTATGTACAACATCAGAGTTGGAAATGTACTATGTCCCTTGGAAAAATCTCTTACCTTTGGTAGGTTCACATGAGAAGGGGTAAAGCATCCTGCTCTGTATACTGAACACTGTGCAGTGTTACAACTATGTGTTTTCCTATTTTATTGATTGATGGATGCAAAACTAAATGAGTAAAATTTAAAAAGAAACAAAAAATCCCCCAAAACAGTTATGTAAAGGGACTATGCCAAATTCAGAAGCAATGTTTAAATTTGATTCCCTTATTTACAATAGCCCTTCCACTTTCTCTTTTACTTATATCAGGGGTGGACAACCTGTGCCTGAGAAAGTGGCAATGCACATTGGTAAATTCTGACTAAGAGCCACAGTAACACGTCAGCAGCCCTCAGCTCACAAACCCAGTGTCTCCCACCCACCAGCAGTACCTAACCAGTGGTTTCCCCAGGTATTGAAATTAGGGGGGGTGTTCAAATTTACAGGGGGGGTGTCAGGACCAATGAGATAAATAAAAAAGATATGAATAAAGTAAATGTTTTGTTAGGATTATGCAAATTTAACATAAGAATAATGCAAATTACACCAAGACACATAACAGGTCTAGATTTCTAAAAAAATATACATTTAAAAAAAGTATTTCATTTAAATTGACTTTTGAAAAGGAAGCCATCATGGGGTAAGAGGAAAGTCCTCTCATGGATCAGTAACTGGTTAAAAGATGGGAAACAAAGGGTAGGAATAAATTATCAGTTGTCAGAATGGAGAGAGATAAATAGTGGTATCCCTGAGGGGTCGGTACAGGGACTATTACTGTTCAACATATCCATAAATGATCTGGAAAAATGGGTAAACAGTGAAGTGGCAAAATTTGCAGATGATACAAAACTATTCAAGATAGTTAAGTCCCAGGCAGAATGTGAAGAATTACAAAGGGATCTCATAAAACTGGGTGACTGGGCAACAAAAATGGCAGATGAAATTTAATGTTGATAAATGCGAAGTAATGCACATTGGAAAACAATCTCAACTATACATACAAAATGAAGAAGTCTGAATTAGCTGTTAACACTTAAGAAAGATCTTGGAGTCATTGTGGATAGTTCTATGAAAACATCCACTCAATGTGCAGCGGTAGTCAATGATTCCCAACATTCTGTTTGCTTTTAAAAAAAAACCAGGGGTACTTGTGGCGCCTTAGAGACTAATAAATTTATCTGAGCATAAGCTTTCATGGGCTACAGTCCACTTCATCGGATGTAGCCCACAATAGCTTATGTTCTTTTTGCAGATACAGACTAACATGGCTGCTACTCTGAAACCTTTGCTTTTTAAAGAAAGAGATAGATAATAAGACAGAAAATATCATATTGCCTCTATATAAATCCATGGTACATGTACACCTTGAATACTGTGTACAGATCTGGTCACCCCATCCCAAAAAAGACATACTGGAAATGCAAAAGGTACAGAGATGGGCAACTAAAATGATTAGGAGGATGAAACAGGAGGAGAAATTAAAATGACTGGGAATTTTCAGCTTAGAAAAGAGATGACTAAGGGGGGATATGCTAGAGGTCTATAAAATCTTGACTGATGTGAAGAAAGTGAATAAAGTAAATGTTTTGTTAGGATAATGCAAATTTAACATAAGGAAAATGCAAGTTACACCAAAACACATAACAGAACTAGATTTCTAAAAAGAAAAAAATTAAAAAAATGTATTTAATTTAAATTGACTTTTGAAAAGGAAGCCGTCATGGAATAAGAGGGCAGTCCTATCATGGATCAGTAACTGGTTAAAAGATGGGAAACAAAGGGTAGGAATAAATTATCAGTTGTCATAATGGAGAGAGATAAATAGTGGTATCCTTGAGGGGTCAGTACTGGGACCAGTACTGTTCAACATATTCATCTGGAAAAATATGTGGTGAGGTGGCAAAATTTGCAGATGATACAAAACTACTCAAGATAGTTAAGTCCCAGGCAGACTGTGAAGAGCTACAAAGGGATCTCACAAAACTGGGTGACTGGGCAACAAAATGGTAAATGAAATTCAATATTGATAAATGCAAAGTAATGCACATTGGAAAACAATCTCAACTATACATACAGAATGATGGCATCTGAATTAGCTGTCACCACTCAAGAAAGAGATCTTGGAGTCATTGTGGATAGTTCTCTGAAAACATCCACTCAATGTGCAGCAGCAGTCACAAAAGCAAACAATGTTGGGAATCATTAAGAAAGGGATAGATGATAAGACAGAAAATATCATATTGCCTCTATATAAATCCATGGTACGTGCACACCTTGAATACTGTGTGCAGATCTGGTCACCCATCCTAAAAAAGACATACTGGAAATGCAAAAAGTACAGAGATGGGCAACTAAAATGATCAGGGGTATGAAACAGGAGAAGAGATTAAAATGACTGGGAATTTTTAGCTTAGAAAAGAGATGACTAATGGGGATATGATAGAGGTCTACAAAACCTTGACTGGTGTGAAGAAAGTGAATAAGGAAATTTTATTTAATCCTTCACATAACACAAGAACTAGCAGTCACTCAATGAAATGAATAGGCAGCAGGTTTTAAAAAAACAAAAGGAAGTACTTCTTCACACAATATAAAGTCAAACCAGGGAAATCTTTGCCAGGGGATGCTGTGAAGACCAAAACTATAACAGGATTATAAAAAGAACTAGATAAATTCCTGGAGAATAGGTCCATCAGTGGCTATTAGCCAGGATGGGGAGGGATACAACACCATGCTCTGAGTGTCCCTAGCCTGTTTGCCAGAAGCTAGGAATGGGCAACAGGGGATGGTCACTTGATGATTACCTGTTCTGTTCATTCCCTCTGAAGCATCTGGCCTTGATCACTGTGGTAAGACAGGGTACTGGGCTATATGGACCATTCTTCTAACCCAGTATGACCATTCTTATGTAAAAATTAATTATAATAATAAAAATGTTTAGTACAGAAACTCCCCAACATAATGACCTCCCAAGATAGCAACAATGTGAGATAACAACCTTGGCAAATAATGCATTTTAAAAATCTTGGCCTACTAGGAAACATATTTATATAAGTTTCCATTCCCAGTCACAAATCTAGCATTCTGGAGCAAAGTGACTAAAATATAGTCCAACAAACAAATGTTTATTTAACAGGCCCCTCACTTTTCCCTCCACCGCACTCCACTCACCGGTGTTGTCCTTGGTCAGTGGAGATTCAGAGTTGAGAGGTGCTTTCACGTGAGTTCACCTTCCAGGTGGGGGACAAGAAGGCACCTTGTTTGTTCCTCCAGCTGCTCACTGTTCACTCTGGCCATGTCTGTTCATTGTGCCACCGTTCACTCCACCACTATGTTGCCAATGGCCCTGCGCAGTCACCTTCTGCTGCCACCTGCCACTGTGACCTCTGCGAGTTGGTCTCTTGAGGATCCACCAGCTCTCAGTGATTTCAGCTGAGCTCTCAGTGTGGGAACCTCACTCGCTGCTAGTGCAGTCTGGGCTGTCTCTTACACAAAAACACTGTACCCACAGGAACACTGTCCCCACAACAGGACTAAGCACTTAGACCTGATTGTCAGTGATTTCAGCTGCACTAGTCACTTAACAGAACAAAAGACTCTCTATGAAGCCTAATCAGCTCTGTCTTTAAACAGTGGAGAGGGACAGGTCCCCACCCTCTCTCTTGATGCCTTCAAATCATCACAGGCTAAGTACATTTCTACTGCCCTTTACTCATACAATAAGAACAACATTTCATCCCCCATTCCCCCCACATTCAAGTGGTTTGTAACCCAACTCCAGCCAAAATCTATCACTTGGACAACACAGCTCTGTTTGCTGGATACCTAGGTAGATTAGGTGTGAATGTAAATATAATCTGGCCCTGAAGCCTTTCCCTATAGCCCCAGCTCATCACTAGCTGTCAGGGACAGCTCATTTAGACTTCACTTACAAATCATCATTTGAAATTATTAGGTTGGCCAACATCACCGAAATGAATGCACTGACATCATAAAAAACAACAGCTGTATAAGGAAGCAAGGAAGCTAGTCTATCTTCATACTTTTCAAATCTATTATACTTTTTCAGATACACATATTTTATCATACACTCTATAAGCTTTTAAAGTGTGTATTAATGTTTCAGTTTAAATTCAGATTTCCAAACAGTCACTAAATTGGTATGTAACTAGCTCACAAAACTGGGGGGGGTTGGGAAAATTCGGTGGGGGGGTGTAGGGAAATCACTGTACCTAACCCTCCATCCCTGAGCCTGCCGCGATCAGCTGTTTTGTGGTGTGCAGGAGGCTGGGGGCGGGGGGAGGAGCAAGGGTGCAGCAGACTCAGGGGAAGGGGCGGGACCCTTGGGGGAAGGAGTGGAGTGAGGCTGAGGCCTAGGGCAGAACCAGGGCTGAGCAGTGAGCACCCTGTAGCACATTGGAAAGTTGGCATCTGTAGCTCCAGCCCTGGAGTTGGGCCTGTGCAAGGAGCTGCATATCAACCCCTGAAGGGCTGCATGTGGCTCCGGAGCCACAGGTTGGCCACCCCTGACTTATATCTACTATATTAATGTCTCAAGGAGCCTAAGCTGGTGTAAAATTCATACTGAGGATCCAGAAGAGAGTCTAACATGCCATCTCATGCCATAGCTCTGAATTTGGCCCATTTTAAACTGAGGAAATTAAAGCCTTCAGCCATCAGGCCATAAAGAGAGGGAGAGAAACAAAGAGGTAATGGCAAGGAAGAAGATGGTGTGCTTGAAAAGAGACAGTGAGAGAGAGAGAGACGTGGCTGCATGAAGTAGCAGAGAGGATGTGCTAGGTGTGGAGTGGTTAGGCTAGGTAGGCAGCTGGAGTCTGAGGGACAAATCTTCAGCTGGGCTTGATCAGCACAGCTCTGTTGATTTCAACAGAAATATGTCAGTTTACATCAGCTGAAGATCTGGCCTAGAGTCTGCAGAGCATGGGCTTGTGGCGACCAAAGATGAGGGAGCAGCAACAGGGTGATTGGAGATGTGGGACTGGATGAGGATTTCATGTAAGGGCTTGTCTTCACTACCGGGATAAGCCGATCTAAGTTACGTTACTCCAGCTATGTGAATAATGTAGCTGGAGTCGACATAGCTTAGGTCGACTTACCTCGGTGTCTTCACTGCGCTGCGTCAATGGGAGACGCTCTCCAGTCAACTTCTCTTAATGTTCTCGGGGAGCTGGAGTAGCGGAGTCGGCTAGAGAGTGCACTCTAATGGATTTAGTGGGTCTTCACCAGACCCACTAGATCGACACCTACTGCATCGATAGCAGTAGTGTCGATCTCCCCGGTAGTGAAGACAAGCCCTAAGGGTCAACGATAATTCCAGAGTAACAGACGGTGCAGTAAATGGAAGGTCTAACTCCTGGAGGGAGACTGAGAGTGGGAGCAGATCAGGAGTTTGTGTCAGGAAGGGACAGCCCCAGTGACGAAGGCATCAAAGGGAGAAGCAAGCTCAATGAGAAGAGGGAGAGCTACTCAAGGAAGGAACTGTGTGAGACAGGGCGACCAGTGACAGAGAAAAGGGGATGGAAGGGGGGCTGCAGAGGCAAATAAACTTGGTGGGAGTTGGAAAGGTGCAGAGCCAACAGGTGAGTCTGCAAAAGGGATTGACGGCCTTGTTGGGAACAGGGATTTGGTCAGAAGAAGGATCAGGGTATGGAATTTGAAAGGAAGGGAGCCGGAGAATCTGGCATGAATCACTTTGTGTACATTGTCTTACAGTGATTTCAAGGACCACTGATTTGTGTGTCCACTGGAAGGCAAATGAGATAAGTGGTATGGAAAATGTATCACTGTAAAGAGTGTATTTATATAACAATAGGGAACGGAAGCCTGGTCACAGCTGCAGATGTAGAAGAGGCTGACTGCTTTGCTTCATGGCACAGATCATTATGATTATATTATGTGTTTTATTAATGCTGGCAAAAAAGCTGCCAGCAGGAAACAACAAACTGCTTTTAACTGTATTGTCATTTGTCAGCAAAACATTATATTTTAAAAATCTCTCCATTAAATCTCCATATCCTTGAAGCATGGAGAAGAAACAATTAAAAAAAGAACAAATTGGAAATCTTGTCTGCAAGTCCTACAATGGAAAATGCATATGACAGAGACTTAGAGAAGCTCCAGAGCTAAACCAGCTTTGCATTTGGTCCTGCAAAACTTTAAAAGGTTGCACTAAGACAAAGCTTTTTGTACATCATAGATTGAAATTCGAATCTAGCAGAAAGCAAACCAGAACAGCTTCTCACTGCCTGTAGCTCACCTGATGACCACACAGGCGTTGAAGATTTCCTTATCATTAACTTGAATCATGGACCAACTGCGATGCTGCTCTGCAGATGTATCCCCCCTACCTTTTCTTTTAATTCTGCTGAGCAGTTACATCGATTTGTGGTGTATCAAATGTGTTTTTTAAAGCTTTTGTTAAATTGGATATTTTCCCCTTGCTAACAATCTCACAGGCAGATTTGCAGGAAGCCTTTATAAATATGACATTGCATTATAGTAAAAGCTTTGCTGTTCTTATCTTCATGGTCAGAAGGGTCTCAAAGGACTACATATGAAGATTAAAATCAGTTTGCCCTAAGAGTCAGAATAGATTACACAAACCATTTTAACAAATAAATCCAGATAGTCCTCTCCATTTTTCTTTCTTTGTCACCACTAACTGAGCTTTCTTGAATGTATTTTAAGACATTATGTGGAGAAATGCAAGAGAGAAATGTAATACTGCTAAGGAATCTCAAAGTACTTTTTTTTTTTTTAATTTTAGCAAAATTTTGATTGTTGGTTTATGAACAGCTCAGTGCAGAGATGTTTGTGTCCACAGAGAACAAAGGAATATAGTTAGGTAATTAACTATAGGCTACATTCCACTAGTGAAAGTCCAAAGAACTATCTAAAGAATGACGCTTCCTACTACAGAGGAGAGAGAAAACTCTATTGTCTTTTTAAGAAATAACCACCACATCACTGCAAAGCTGTTTCAACCAGGACATTTATTATGTAACATATTTTGCCAGATGTTATTCAATTAAATACTTGGGAAGCTTTGTTATCTGTTGAGTATGTTTTTATATGATCACTCCATTCTGTTCTTAGTTACTAACTTACCCAGTGCCCCTCAATTCCAATTAGGGGCAATTCTCAGTTCTCAATTAGGGGCAATTCCAATTCTCAATTGGGGGGAGGGACAGCTCAGTGGTTTGAGCATTGGCCTGTTAAACTTAGGGTTGTTAACCCAATCCTTAAGGGGACCACTTAGAGATCTGGGGCAAAAATCAGTACTTGGTCCTGCTAGTGAAGGCAGGGGGCTGGACTCAATGACCTTTCAAGGTCCCTTCCAGTTCTAGGAGATAGGTATATCTCCAATTATTAAATTGAATTTAAACACCTAATGCTTTATTGTTAATGGTTCAGAAGAAAGGGATTCACAGCTAGTGAACACACAGAACCCTGGGTCCTATAACATCTGCATCCTTGGAGGAGGAGTTTCTTTCTGAAATTTGGGGATTTTTTTAGTCAAATAAAAGTTTAACCCCTTAAACAGTGACATTTGTAAGCTGCCTGAAAGATTAGCGGTTAGGAGAATGTATGCTTACTAAAAAGGGGATGTTGTCTAGTAGGTAGAGCTGGCAATTAGGAGTCTTTGGGTTCTATTCCTGGCTCTGACTTTGCCCAAATCACTCAATCTCTGTGCTTCAGTTTATCCATCTGTAAAATGGGCTTCCACTCAGCAGAACATTTTGTGCTCTTTTACTAGAAGCTAAAATAATTACTGCAGTATTTTTTGAAGGATCAGCATTGTATGTGTGCTACGTATGACCCCAAGTTACGCTGCATTTCACATACAGTTCATATGCTTCAGACAATAGTTGCAGCATGGTAAAAAGTGCTTGCATTGTTCATTGTCATCTGCTCTAATTTATACATGGATTTCATATCTTTCATAAGCCTCGAGGTGCTGTGAAGAATTACAAATTATGTATGTGTAGGGATTGTTTCATCCACCTGGCACAAAACCATGGTGGTCTTCTCTTCAGTGGATCTTGGCTGCCATTGTAATGGTACCAACACTGTAGTAGTTAGGGAGCAGAAGTGTTGGGAGATACTTTGTCAATTGCCGCTATGGGGAATTGGGCTTGGAGGAAGTAGGCAAGCATGCTGGGAGAGACAGCTCTACTTGTGTGCAAAGGGCTTGGGGTTTTTTGATGCTGACATCTCATGTGAAAGATAACGGACTTGGTGACTGAGGGCCAGTGGTTGTCAATGAAACTTCAATGTTTGCCAGCAATTTCCAGACAATGGCTTGGATTGTCCCCTTCTGCAGCAATGCTACTGGCTGGGCTGAGGGTGAAGGTAAACACCAAATGAGGATCCTCATGGAATGTGCCCTAAATCACTCTGGGGGTGTAATGAAGTGAAAATTTGGTGTAAAGCTTTGCATATCCCCCAGAGGGAAGGGCTATGAACTTTGAGGGACAAGCAGCAGGTAGTGCTTCTCTATAAGAACTCTTCTGCCAGAGACAAACTCCAGAGCCAGAGGGTGAATCGTTTCTAGAGAGGTGCTCAGACATAGAGGGGTTCATGGAAAAATTAATGGGACTGCATTAACGTTAGTCTGGATTTCCTGTAAAGCTTTAGTGAGACAAAGTGCAGCTCCTGCCTCGTCATTGTCTCAGCTTGGGACCCCCAACGGATGATGTCGTGAATGAGAAGCTGCCTCCTCTGCTGCACATGCTCTGGGTGAGATCCACACAGAGAATTTCCTTTGTACTGCCATGGCTGGAGAAAGCATTGGGCCCAGTGCTATTTTCCTAATACTTGGCCTGGGAGACAACTGTAGTAAGCGTGCGACGTCTCTGAGCAAATGCTGATTCTTTAATAGAGGCCTCACTACACCAAACATTGGTGAGGTTTGTTTGTGATGAAAGTAATAACAGCTTCTGCAGTGTGAAGTTAGAATGTACGCTGGACTAAATTAAAACTCTGCCAGATATTTGCATATAGCGATTTGTGAGTGCAATTAGTTGCGTAAATCTAGGAGAGAGCACTGTTTTCAATGGACCTGTATTTGTGTGTGCTTATTTTTGCAAAGGAAGGGAGTAAAGCATTTGTGTGCACAACAGTAATTTTTTAAGGTAAATGTCCACTTGCCAGCATATATTCCCTGCCCTTCACTGAACCCTGGTGGGCAGAGCCACCTCATGCTCAACCCGCCCACCGGAAGTTAGTGAGTGGGACTGGAAGTACAAAAGGCAGGCTGGAGAACTCAGTTGGGAGGCAGCTGCCAGAGGAGCCAGATGCCTCCTGTGAGCTCCCGAGCTGGGAGGCTGCGGCAGACCCTGAGGGAGCTGAGGGATGGCCAGGACCACCCAGGACCATTTACAGACCCAAACATGGAGGAGCTGCAAGCACTGACAGAGGCTTTCTTCCCCAGTGACCCTCTATAGAGCCAGGTACACCCTGAGAGGGAGTGGGGAAGTGGCCCGGGGTAGCTGACACCTGTCTGGCTGCAAAGCTGACAGCAAGTGAGTGAGCATGTTGTGGTCAGGATCCCCGCTCTGCCACTGCTAGGGCCCTGGCCTGGGATGCAGTGGAGTCGGGTGGGCCTGTGTCCCCCCTGCCACCCCAGTACATAGGTGGCAGCCTCCCCATCTCTTAGGCAAGAAGCCTGTGCTTGTCGGCCCTCCACCAGAGCTAGGAGGCCTGACTGTTTGCTGCTCAGCCTGAGTGCCGGCCTGAGCCAGAGAGTCTTTGCTGCCCTGCCCCAGCCAGGGGCTGGCGCTCCATAACTGTTTGTTGCTCAGCCCTGATCACATGCTCTGTTCATTTATGCTTTTTGTGGATAGGTGAAAGCTAAAACTCTTCTGTAATTGATAATTTAGCATGCAGTAATTTAATATTTAATATTGTGACATGCAGGGTGAACTGGTGGTGGGATTTTATTTTCTTCCTGTGTGTTGGCATGAGCAGTCTTGATCTGAATGATTGCTTAATAGTTTATTATTGGGTGGATTTCATAAATGATTTATGTCCTTAATTCCTTAAACAGAACTAGCCAAAGCTGCGGTAGTCAGATTATGTGCAGTACCATAGGTTGTCCTGGCTGATTAAGGAAGGTTCCATCTTTATCTTGAACCTGGTTTCTGCTCAGAAGAGAGGAATTCTGGGACTTGTAGTCCATAAATTGGGAGGAAGCTCCTTTTTGCATACTGAGATTGATGGACAAAAAAATGTATGGAACCTTGGGAAAGAGCTGGGGTTCAGAGGAAGACTTGGCTTTCCTCAGACTTTTTGTTCCACTTGTTATTTTTTTACATTTTTCCAGAAGGGGAGACATTCTGGTTCACCAGGACAGCTATGCTATCAGCAAGTGAGAAACTGAGGCGCATGAACATTTTCACAGCAAAAGATACATGCAGTTATAAAGTCATATGTTCTCCTTGGCACAACATACTATGATTTAATGTGGCTTATTTTCATCCTGTTGGTTATGGAGGGAGATGGGCACTGAAATTCCATATCCTGGTCCTAGTGCTGAAGTCAGTGGAAATGTTTTTGCCTAATTACGGATTGCAACGTCATACCCAACGATAGTGGGTGTCTATGGCTAGGGGAAGGGACAGAGTAAGGCTTCCTGTATTTTTTTCCTGGCTTCTCCACTGATTCACTGTGTAACATTGGACGAGTCACTGAAACTCTGTCATGCAACTTACCACCTGTATAGTGGAGATAATATGTATTTTTATGAGATTTGGAAGACTGTGAGGCGATTTAGGTGGCAGTGTTGTAAGCCAAATACCAGTTCCACATCACTTTTCCATAGCTTCCTGCTCTCACAACAATCTTTGTACCCAGTAATATCCTTTCAGTGAAAATGTGGCCTTACAAGTCAAAACACAACTGACTGAGGTAAAATGCCAGAAATCTATGTTTCCATCCCTCTAACTCTTTAATTTTGAACTCTGCTCCTAGGTTGGGTCTGTTCATCTCTGGCAAACAGCAAATGCTTTGCAGATGTTTGAGTTCTCTGTAGTACTTCCATAGCAAGCAGTGTCTTTTTGCATGAGTAGAAGTCTAACCAGAAACATAGTAAGGATAAAGCACTCTGTATACTGTGAGTATAACAACTGGTTAAAGTTAACTGGGTGGGTTCAACCTTCAACATCGGTAATGATGCCTGTTGGTAGGCGAAAACATGGGGAGGAATGGGCCAATATGCACAAACTAGTGTCTATATTTTGTTAAAATGGTTCACAGTTTGGCATCTCACTGGATTCATGACTGTTCCTGCAGTTTCAGATAACAGCAGAGGCTGATTGCAATTTCTACCACCTATGATTTTTTTTATCAAAATGTTTTTTCAATGCAAAGTAGCTTTTTGATCAAAATCACTTTTTTTCTCCAGAATATTTTCACTTCATTTGTGTTTTTCAATTAGAAAAAAACTCAGAATGTTATGCTAAAATTTTAAATGCAAACCATATTTTTTTTTAACAAAATCAGTTTTCTGGACAATAAACATTCTTCGGGTTTTCAGGGATTTGTTTTTTTTTCAGTGAAAAAACCTGAAATTGTCATGGGAAACAGGAAAAAAGCAAAATTTTTATGACCCCTCCCACCCACGTGTAAAATAATGTGCCTTTTATGACCAGCTCTGAAAATTAGCCATGAAGCTGTGAGCAATTCTTTCTCTCTCAGATCCTCTTGACAGTCATCCACAATTTTGTTTCCTGCAGAACAGGCTAGTGAAATGCACACTACTTTGGGCTATCCTTGAAGACCATAGAAGCTTCAGATGCTGCAGAATGCAGCTACTCACATGAAGAGCAAGTCACTGTGTGTGCATCCTGGTGATTCTGAATTCTAATCTCTGCAGCTGGGTGCAATTTCAGATGCTCTTAATTCTAATTAAACCCCTGAACAATCACTGGAATGAATGATCTTTGTTAGCTGTAAGATATAGAAGGACTCTTATATTTTTGCCAATAGAGGGCAACAGGCTCACATTTATTAACTGCCTGTTCCTACACCCTCCCACTAGAGACAAACGCCGAAAAGCTTCCACTGAGCTCAAAAAGAGCAAGATTGGGCTCTGAAGTTTAAACGCTAAGGGCAAGACTGGGTCCCAATTTATTCATAACAAAATAATTAATAACTGTGTAATTATACCCTCTTTTCTTTATATGAAGCTAGTGCATGTTATTTAGCAATATAGTGACAAGAAAATACAAGTTTCAGAGAGGTAGCCGTATTAGTCTGTATCAGCAAAAACAACGAGGAGTCCTTGTGGCACCTTAGAGACTAACAAATTTATTTGAGCATAAGCTTTCGTGGGCTACAACCCACTTCATCAAATGCAACAGGAAATACAAGACAGAAGTTAAGTTCAAATCAGAGTGACTTTTGACCGATTTGTAGTTCAGAAACAGTTTGACAAATTCCCTTCAAACTTGCCTTCAGAGTAAAACTGGAAATTTTCAAGCCAAACCAAGTTTCTAAGCAAATGTTATAGCAGGGCTAAAATAAGGCATTTAATGAAAATTAGCTGCATTTGTGGGCAGGCTATTGAGTCGCCTTAATATTCTGTATTGTAAAACTATGCTGTACAAGCATATCTTGGTCTCAATTATTATTTAACTACATGCTACTAATCCTTAATGATTTTAGTGAGGGGTTATGCATGCATACATAATATTATCTATCATTAACATATGTCACATTGCAAACTCTGAAAATGAACATAATCTTTATTATGGTTGCAAACTCCTACTCTCTCACTCAGGGTAATTGTTCCAGGTAAATGTTCCAAGGGAGAACTGGCTTTTGATCTCTTTACTCTAGTGGAAAGGAAAAAAGTTATTTCCCTCTCCAGCATTCTAACTGGAGAGGTAAAATCACACTAAGGCACGTAATATACCCCTACTGCCTCGTTTATTTAAAACAATAGAGTAACTTTAATATTTGCTAATGCGAGGGACCTTTATTTTTAATTGGTATGTGGATCAACAGGCTGTAGGGGCTTAAGGTCCCCTGGCTGCTGATGTATCCAACTGCAAAAGGTTCAAAGATTTGCAGTCACCAGAAGGCGGAATCCTGTTGGTAGAGGGTAGAAAGCAGTAGGGTGACCACAGGGCCGGGTGCAAGGATGTTTCGCACCCTAGGCGAAACTTCCACCTTGCACGCCCCTTCCATGCCCCTGCCCTGAGGCACCCCCCTTGTGGCAGCTCCCCACCCTCCGCCTTGAGGCACCCTCTACCCCAGCTCACCCCTGCTCCGCGCACAAGCATGAGCAAGATTTGGTGGTGATGGGGGACTTCAACTATCCAGATATATGTTGGGAAAATAACACCGCGGGGCACAGACTATCCAATAAGTTCCTGGACTGCATTGCAGACAACTTTTTATTTCAGAAAGTTGAAAAAGCTACTGGGGGGAAGCTGTTCTAGACTTGATTTTAACCAATAGGGAGGAACTTGTTGAGAATTTAAAAGTAGAAGGAAGCTTGGGTGAAAGTGATCATGAAATCATAGAATTTGCAATTCTAAGGAAGGGTAGAAAGGAGTACAGCAGAATAGAGACAATGGATTTCAGGAAGGCGGATTTTGGTAAGCTCAGAGAGCTGATAGGCAAGGTCCCATGGGAATTAAGACTGAGGGGAAAAACAACTGAGGAAAGTTGGCAGTTTTTCAAAGGGACGCTATTAAGGGCCCAGAAGCAAGTTATTCCGATGGTTAGGAAAGATAGAAAATGTGGCAAAAGACCACCTTGGCTTACCCTTGAGATCTTGCGTGACCTACAAAATAAAAAGGCGGCATATAAAAAATGGAAACTAGGTCAGATTACAAAGGATGAATATAGGCAAACAACACAGGAATGCAGAGGCAAGATTAGAAAAGCAAAGGCACAAAATGAACTCAAACTAGCTATGGGAATAAAGGGAAACAAGAAGACTTTTTATCAATACATTAGAAGCAAGAGGAAGACTAAGGACAGGGTAGGCCCACTGCTCAATGAGGAGGGGGTAACAGTAACGGGAGACTTGGAAATGGCAGAGATGCTTAATGACTTCTTTGTTTCGGTCTTCACTGAGAAGTCTGAAGGAATGTCTAGTATAGTCAATGCTTACGGGAAGAGGGTAGGTTTAGAAGAGAAAATAAGGAAACAGCAAGTAAAAAATCACTTAGAAAAGTTAGATGCCTGCAAGTCACCAGGGCCTGATGAAATGCATCCTAGAATACTCAAGGAGTTAATAGAGGAGGTATCTGAGCCTCTAGCTATTATCTTTGGGAAATCATGGGAGACGGGGGAGATTCCAGAAGACTGGAAGGGGGCAAATATAGTGCCCATCTATAAAAAGGGAAATAAAAACAACCCAGGAAACTACAGACCAGTTAGTTTAACTTCTGTGCCAGGGAAGATAATGGAGCAGGTAATCAAAGAAATCATCTGCAAACACTTGGAAGGTGGTAAGGTGATAGGGAATAGCCAGCATGGATTTGTAAAGAACAAATCGTGTCAAACTAATCTGATAGCGTTCTTTGATAGGATAACGAGCCTTGTGGATAAGGGAGAAGCGGTGGATGTGATATACCTAGACTTTAGTAAGGCATTTGATACAGTTTCGCATGATATTCTTATAGATAAGCTAGGAAAGTACAATTTAGATGGGGCTACTATAAGGTGGGTGCATAACTGGCTGGATAACCGTACTCAGAGAGTAGTTGTTAATGGCTCCCAATCCTGCTGGAAAGGTATAACAAGTGGGGTTCCGCAGGGGTCTGTTTTGGGACCGGTTCTGTTCAATATCTTCATCAACGATTTAGATGTTGGCATAGAAAGTACGCTTATTAAATTTGCAGACGATACCAAACTGGGAGGGATTGCAACTGCTCTGGAGGACAGGGTCAAAATTCAAAATGATCTGGACAAATTGGAGAAATGGTCTGAGGTAAACAGGATGAAGTTCAATAAAGATAAATGCAAAGTGCTCCACTTAGGAAGGAACAATCAGTTTCACACATACAGAATGGGAAGAGACTGTCTAGGAAGGAGTATGGCAGAAAGAGATCTAGGGGTCATAGTGGACCACAAGCTTAATATGAGTGAACAGTGTGATACTGTTGCAAAAAAAGCAAACATGATTCTGGGATGCATTAACAGGTGTGTTGTAAACAAGACACGAGAAGTCATTCTTCCGCTTTACTCTGCGCTGGTTAGGCCTCAACTGGAGTATTGTGTCCAGTTCTGGGCACCGCATTTCAAGAAAGATGTGGAGAAATTGGAGAGGGTCCAGAGAAGAGCAACAAGAATGATTAAAGGTCTTGAGAACATGACCTATGAAGGAAGGCTGAAGGAATTGGGTTTATTTAGTTTGGAAAAGAGAAGACTGAGAGGGGACCTGATATCAGTTTTCAGGTATCTAAAAGGGTGTCATCAGGAGGAGGGAGAAAACTTGTTCACCTTAGCCTCCAATGATAGAACAAGAAGCAATGGGCTTAAACTGCAGCAAGGGAGATTTAGGTTGGACATTAGGAAAAAGTTCCTAACTGTCAGGGTAGTTAAACACTGGAATAGATTGCCTAGGGAAGTTGTGGAATCTCCATCGCTGGAGATATTTAAGAGTAGGTTAGATAAATGTCTATTAGGGATGGTCTAGACAGTATTTGGTCCTGCCATGAGGGCAGGGGATTGGACTCGATGACCTCTCAAGGTCCCTTCCAGTCCTAGAGTCTATGAGTCTATGAGCACCCTGAGCACGCCGTGGCTGCTTCACTTCTCCTGCCTCCCAGACTTGTGGCGCTAATCAGCTTAGGCGCTGCAAGCCTAGGAGGCGGGAGAAGTGAAGCAGCCATGGCGTGCTCGGGGAGGAGGCAGGGCAGGCGTGAGCTGGGGCGAGGAGTTCCCCTGCATGCCGCCCCCCCCTTACTTGCTGCAGGCGGCCCTCCCCGTGCTCTCTTGCCCCAGCTCCCTCCGCCTAAATGCCGGAGGCGATGGGTGGCTGAAGATCCGGCCACCGCAGTTGCTGCCAAAGAAAATGGTGCGCTCCAAATCCCAGCACCCTAGGAGACTGGCTAGGTCACCTAAATGGTTGCACCGGCCGTTGGTGACCAGATGTCCTGATTTTATAGGGACAGTACTGATTTTTGGGTCTTTTTCTTATATAGGCTCCTATTACCCCCACCCCCATGTCCTGATTTTTCACACTTGCTGTCTGGTCACCCTAGAAAGCAGGCCCTGTTGACCATCCCTAGAAGATCTTTGCAACCTGAAAGTGTGGGGAAGAATGGCTGTCAGCTGATCTCTCTGGATGCTCTCTTAGCCTTAGGGGGCCAGGAGCGGAGGAGGGTGGTGGTGGTGGACCAGAAAGCATGCTGAGGATTTGCCCTAATGGAAGGACAATAAATAATTACAAATGACAATTTCTACCCTGCCTCCCTCCTCTATCTCCCTTCCTGAAGTTGTATTTCTGGAGCTGGGGTATTTCTAATAATGGCCTTTCTTGAGGATATTTGTTGCTGTGGTGGTAGACTGGGTCTACGGATCCTGGTCCAGAACTTGGAAGAACATGCCACATGATGTACAGCTTCTATGGGGCAAATCTTCTCTCCACTCCCAGGGTGCCAGAAGCCAGCATGACTCTGGGATTAATGCATTTCCACTGTATAGGTGAGGGAACAAGATCTAGGCATCCTTTGCAGGGATTCTACAACTCTAGCATGATGCTGCAGAGCCTAGGTCCATTGTGTTTCCTTGCACCCAAGAGTTTGGGATCAGACTGGGCCTGGGACTATTCTCCTCTCCCCCTTCCCACCCACAGCTGTTGGGAGGAAGTTGTGAGGAGAACTTTAATGATTGTGGACTGACTCTGCTGCTGCTCTCTGACCATTACTTCATCCCATGACCTCGGCATCACACAGCCAGCTATCTCAGTCTGTGCATTGGATTCAGGCCTAGAGCTTTTTGAACGAATAGGTCATGGAAAACATATTCGCACATTGCACATATGAGAACTATTTGTGAGTATTCTCAAATGCAGTATCTGTATATGATGGGGGTCTGGCCCAGACCTATATGTGTTTTTAAAAGCAGGGTTATTTTTATCTGATTCTACCTTGCTGCAGAGTCTATTTCCAGGTAAATGAAATACTTAAAGTTTCAAAGGCACAGTTACTTCTTGTTCTAAAATGTAGTCTCAGTCTCTTTTTTTTGTGTGTGTGTCGTCTTGTATATCAGACTACTACTCTGTTTACAAATATATTCCAGACAGTATTAGAGCTTTGCAATCATTTGGGCGATGGAAAAGTGCATTATAATTTGAAAACTAGGTTTAGTTAACTTTAAAAAAAAGTGCTTCTTGTTGAAAAATCTAAACCCGACCCATCTGAAGCAGTAACCTATAAGCTACAGCTTTCTGTAAGGAGGAAACCAGCACAAGTCCCCTTCTAAACCAATCTGTTTCCTAACTCTATATGCTCAGTAAGTTCTCAGGCAGGGAATGAAGTTTCTTCTCTCATCTACGTGTATTTTCTGTGGGTTGCAGTATCATTTGCTAATCTCTGTGGAAAGCTACTCACCTCAGTTGGCAGCTGCAAGACTTTCTGTGCCTTGAAATGTGCAAATAAATCACCGACTGAAACAATGGTTCACCATGTGCAGGATATTAATGCATATAAAGGCCCTGGACTGTAAAATCGAAATGTATTTTACTGAATCATTCATCTGGCATGTATGCAGTCCCAGTGCAACAACTTGATCATTATGAAAAATGTTTTTGGAACTTTCCTGATGAGTCTACTGATCAATGCTCTGGCATACTAGGAAAGTAATAGCTTCGCTTTACATGAAGTAAACATTAATGCACTCATTCAATATTAGCTCAGTCCAAACTGTATGTCAAAAAGCAATACTTCTGCTGGATCAGCTTTTACATCAGACAGTTATGTTATTTAACTGTCCAAGAGAACAGCAAATTAGGGACACTTTCCATGTTCATCAATTAGTCATGTAGAAGTCAGGACACTATTGCATTCTAAGGCAGCTCTGGAATAGCAGCAGCAGCAGTAGCATTACTCATTACATAAGGATCAAGTATCAGGAGGTTCTGTGTCTACGATACAAATTTTCTGCATCGCCAGCAATAAAACCTAATAATATTTAATACAAGAAACTTGTCAGTGTGGTGGTGAGGCTGAGATTTAAATGGCACTTGAGAGGCAAGTCAGAGTTAAGGCTCTTAATTTTTCTGGTGATTTAATATTTTAAACATGCTGACTAAGGGCCTGCTCCTGTTTCCGTCGAAGTGAATGTCAAAACTCAACCAGACTTCATTGTGAGCAGGATGGGACCCAGTCTGTCTCCAGCTCTAAACTTGGAGCGCTTGTTTTCTGCATATTTCATGGCGCTATTGGGTTCAGATGAGGCATCTTCAGTGGTGCAAAAAGGCTTTGCTAAATTAGATGCTTGCTGCAGAGTCTCTACTCTGTTGTCTTACCGGTTTTGCCTTGGGAGTTGGGGAAATGGGTGGGGCTACTCAGTATATTGTAGCTGGAGTTAAATGGAAGAGTAGGATTGGAGCAGGAACGATGTTCAGCTACCCTGTAAAATGTTATCCCCTTAGCCCTATGTTATGTGTTAGTGTTCTTAGGTGGTTTTGCACAGAATGGGGGTGCTCGGAGGATAACGCGTTGGACTGGAACGCAGAGCTCTGTTCAATTATTGGCTTTCCCAGAGGCTTCCTTTGTGCCTTTAGGTCTTAACCACTTTGTGCCTCAGTTTCCTATCTGCAAAGTAATTTCTTTCTCCCACACTTCAGGTCTCTTATAAGCTCTTTCAGGTGGGAATTCTTAATATGTGTGTGGCCAGTGCCTAGAATGGGGTGTCAAGTATCAGAGGGGTAGCCGTGTTAGTCTGGATCTGTAAAAGCAGCAAAGAGTCCTGTGGCACCTTATAGACTAACAGACGTATTGGAGCATGAGCTTTCGTGGATGAATACCCACTTTGTCAGATGCACCGACAAAGTGGGTATTCACCCACGAAAGCTCATGCTCCAAAATTTCTGTTAGTCTATAAGGTGCCACAAGACTCTTTGCTGCTTTTATAGAATGGGGTGGCTTCTAGACTTTACTGTAATACAAAAACTGTTAATGAGTCTATTTAAATTCAACATTTAACACCCTGCTGAATGGCTTTTAATTAAAATGTCCATAAAAATTCACTTTGGAGCTGATCTTGTAAGTAGTTTTATATCCAAAAGCAATTTTTGAGGAAGTTTTTAAAGCGAATGTAAACAGGTTTAGAATTGAAACATCATCTCATTCTGAACTGCATGACCATCAGTGTAACACTTTACATCTGGTCTAGGAAATGCTTTACCTCTAATCGTGTCAGTTAGAGTCGTGTAAATGGTCTCTGTGCTTTTTAAAGTAAAAAAACAGAGAAGGGCTTTAAATTGTATAATTTCCCACAACAAACTCATGTCATCAGTTTACACGATCCTGAGTTGTCACGTTGGTTGTGATTCTTCCCGTATGTCTTCAATGCATTCATGTATTGCAAAAACCCGGTGACACTAGTTAAAAAGCTTTTTCTTAGCTCCTTGCAGTCTGAGGGAAAGTTTCAGCACCTTGGCATGGCTCTCACACAGAGAAGGAGACAGAATGTGTTTCTGAGGCTGGTAACTACTCGGGGAAAAGAAATCAAGAGACTGATCGGCCCAGGCTGACTTGCAGTGTTCTTTGCCTTGAGCAGCACCCAGCGCTGCTTGCTTTCTTTCCACCCTGGATTTCCTGTCTGCCTGTCAGAAGTGCTTTCTGCTGGGTCAAGAAGCAACTTTTCTATTCAAGGCCCAAGTAAGGTCTCAACACTCTAAAGACATGGCAAACCCATGAAACACCCCCTGCAGAAATTGGACTTGTTTTTGGCTTAATTGGCTTGTGAGTTGCTTGTTGGCTAGTTTTTTTCTTGTAGCTTCTTGCTGCTGCTGCTTCTTTTTTTTTCTTTTTGATTGGCTCCCAGCAAGCAGGGACAAAGAGGGGAGAGATTCAGGAGTGCACAGCAGGTGCACCACAGTCCCAGACTGCAGGCCGAGGGGATCTAGTTACATCCAGTGTTGGGGCTCTTAGAGACTGGCTTGTTTTGGCCTTGTTTTGAAATGGAATTAGCTTGATTTTTGGCTTATTGTAAAAGTTGGGGTGCTTATTTACCACATGAAAGTTGGCACCTATGCTCTAAACCCATGCCTAGAGCCTCTGCTCCTGGAGTCACGTCATTGCTCAATCAGAATTTCAGCTTTCATTTTTTAAAAATGTCTCTTGCCCTCATGGCTGTAAAGAAAGCTTGCATACGTGACCAGAGTGTAACTGATACAGGGAGCCTGAAACAATAGCTCTGATCAGGGAGGGTTCTAACTCCATGACCCCCTGCTGTGGATGGCTCTACTAACACCACCCCAGCAGAAGGGACTGTGCATGGCAGGAAGAGAAGAGTGCAATGTTCCCAACCCTAGCTGCTGGCGTAGGCACTGAAGGACCGCCTGCTGCCATCTCTCTCTCAAGGGGAAGGGAGGAATGGCCCCTTCTGCTCCTGATAAGAGGGCCCCTGTTGCCATTTTTAGAGGAAGAAGGGACCCCTGTGCTGTTGCTCCTGCCTCTGTGAGGGGTAGAGCCAGCCTTAGGGAAAATGGCATCCTGGGTGAACTTTCTAGTATTGCTCCGGGAGCAACGTGCAGTGACTCAGCAGGCAGAGCAGCAACAGGTGGAGTGGCGCTGCAGGTGCCATGCTGCCAGGAGAGTGGAGGGGGGAACATGTGAGCGCCTGGCTCCCACCCCACAGCACACTTTGCCTCCTCCCCACTGTCTCCCAGGGGGGCAAAGCCCTTTTGCAGCATCTTGACCACAGTGCCGTGGGCCATCACCCACCCATAAGGCCAGCCCTGGTTGGGGGAGTGGGCATACCACTACCACCCCTAGTGGTGACAGTGTGAGGGCAGGACCACAGACCATGTCATGGTACGTTTAGGGCCCTGTATTGTCTTAATCCAGCCCTGACCCTACTGGTCTCTATGATGTGAGTTGTGAGACCCCTCTCCTGTCAAGGACACCATTGCATTGCCCACTACCCTCACCTACATGTGAGTCCAGGTCTGACACCTGACTCAGGTTGCACGTTTTGCCCCACTGAATCCTAGTTTAGATTTGCACCCTTGAAAATGACCAGTTTATCTTTAAAGTCTTCCTTTGGGCCATTCGGTAAAACCTTTTCAGAAATCATCACCTTCCTCTAAATGTGTGCCTGAAACCATTTCCCATCACTCTTAAGGGACTGGATGAGATATTGGCAGAAAGAGGAAAAAATATAATTATTAGAAAAGATCCACTCAACTTAATTCACAAAATCAGTATGATGTACCCATGCTAGAAGAATGTGGGTCTTTGTCTCCCTCCAGTGCCTGGCTTTCATGAGAGGTTTATGAATCCACTACTGTTGCTAACTAGAGGACTTGGGGGGTGGGGGCATATTTTCAAAGGTACTTAGGAGCCTAGTGGAAGTTTTAAAAGTGCCTAGGCAGGTTAGGCACCTAAACTGCTTAGGTACTTTTGAAAATCTCACTAGGTGCCTGTGTGCATCCTTAAGCAACTAAATACCCTGGAAAATCTGGTCCTAAGTCCCTTAGTGGTGCTGTAAAGTACTATATATTAAAATATCCTGTCTGCAAAACTAGAGTCTTTTCCAGGAGATTTAGTGACCCTTTGTAGCTCTTACCAGAATAACTTCACTTAATGTTCTTTGTATCAAGATTGCTGTGATCATTAACATTTCCAATATAGCATTAGGTTTGGAAAGTCATTGTGCCCTCCCACAGCCAGAAACATTAATTTCATATCTGATTCTGCATGCATAGTTCCTACTAAATTGAATGGGAGTTTTGTATGTACAGTGGCTAAAGGATTGGTCCCACAGAGGGCTGGATCTCACAAGCCCTTATTGTTTTTACTCATGTGAATAGATTTTAATAGGACTACTCACCTAAGTAAGCATTACTCATGTGTAAGGGTGTAGACCCTATTTGTCAAAAGTGCCACGTGGAACAGAAGACACTATTTTAGGCATTTTAGTTGTAGCGTACTCTTGGCACATATAGTGCCTCCTCTAAAATAGCAGCTCTTCCAGTTATTCTTTTCTGAGATGATTCAGCTATTGGCAGAAATAACCCAAAGCGAATATGATTTTGGACCGCGTGAATTCTTTGCATCACATTTAACATGATGGTTGTTTCAGGCATTATCTATTTGTGGACAGAAATGTTTTTCTCCAATTACATAAAGCCAAGAAAAACAAACTGGTGAGGTTTTATTTAACTTGGTAACTCAAGATTTTTAAAGCTAACAATAAAAGTTATTAGTTTCAGGCCCCTATTTCTCAGGAAGAAATATTGCTATAGGAAGTCCCCATAGATCAATTAGAAATCTCTGATGAACTTCACTGCTGACATTTGGTCTCCTTAAAGTGGAGTTATCTTTCCCTTATTTCAGGTACTGGACCATTTCAATCCATTGCACATTGACAACCACCTCTTCTGCAGAATCTGTATTATTTTATGTATTACATATGTAGGAAAGATACAGTACATACGTACTATATATTAGGACGTGATATGCATGTTGTAAACTGCAGAGCCATACAGTTCATTCATCATGCACCTTTGACCATCTTATGTGTCTTTTGGCCAATAATTCATCTTTCTGGGATCAGATCTGATCTATTCTGTTTTGGTTCTTAATATTCCTCTCCCAGAGCAGCTTCAAACAGCCTCCTTTTGGTAAAATAAATAAATAAATAAATAAACTCTTCAGAGACTATTTCCTTATCTTCATGCCAAATATGGAATTTCCTCCAAAGTCCCACATCCCTGGATGGAAAAGTTTCACTCCTGGCCGAGTAATGTTTTTCTAATAATAAATATGACACAGCATTATTATCTGTTATTTCATTGCCTTGCAGGGATGGAAATGGGAGCTTTAGGCCATTGGAAATAAGGGGATTCCCATTTTTCCAGTGGGACCAAGCATTTGGGGCCTGATCTAAAGTCCATTGAAGTTTTGGCCCAGGGCCTTGCTTCCAGCCCTCGAAGGCACCATGATAATGGACTTCTAAAGTTGAGGCTCTTTTATACATATATAAAAGCTATTTTAGGAAATTTTAGAGGCTTTTATGTCTCTCTCTAAGTCCTGCACAGTTGAACTGATATCTAAAGATCTGGCTTTGCTGGCAGAGGGTATGAAATACAGTTCTAATAATGGCTTTTCTAAATCTATATTGCATATTACATCAAAAATAACTACATTGAAGATAGTTAAGGTTGCAAATTCAGGCACTCAGAAGTTAGGAAATCCCGGTATTAACATTGCCTGTGCAACCTTAATTCAGCCGCTTTGTGTGCATGCATTACCATACAGTCTTTAATTACATGAGCACATATTATTTTTCCACAGGAAGTCTTGCCTTATGCAGTTCACCAGATGGATGGTGCTCAAGGAATTAATTAGGGTTCTGTAGTGAAGGTCACTGTTGTTTGTAGGACCCCTGTCTCAATTGTCGCAGAAGTTGAAAAGTGTGTAGTGAATAAGGCAGGGGACAGCAGGAAAAGAAAGGATAGTCTCTTGGCTTAGGTAGTTGAATGACACCCTGGAGAACTGGATTCCATCCTTGCCTCTGCCACAGAGTTTTTATGCGATGCTGGGCAAGTCACATAAACCAAAATTTTCACAAGTGGCCAGTAATTTTGTGTTCTTTGTTTAATGAGTGCCCAGCCTGAGATGCTTGGGGTGTCATTTGCAGATGTGCTGAACTCTCACAACTGCAACTGAAGTCAATGGGCACTGTACATACAAAAATGGTACATACTCTTTTTACCTTGATCACTCCATACCTCAGTTGATCATCTGCAAAATAGGAATAATAATGTTTCCCTCCCTCACAGGGGCTGTGAGAAGACAAGTTTGATGTCTACGAAGCCCTCTGATATTATGGTGATGAGCGCTGTAGAAAAGTCATGAGGAAATTAATAATTCTATACTCGGTGCAGAGTTTGGATGGTGTGCAGTGAACATGGCATGAGGCCACACATTGATTAAGTATGACGAGAACTATTGACTAGTTACCCAGTCACTGAGCACCATCCAGCACTAGAGGAACTGTAGACAGACAACCTTAATCCTAGCATTTTCTAACTCCTGAGTGCTCGACTTTGCCCCCTGAGCATTTTCAAATGCAGTTTTCTGTGTGTAATTTCTGCTTCTTTTTGTTGTTCATAACTAAATTGGCTAATGGGGAGGACCTGTTACCCCTAATGTTTGTATTTAATTTCATAACACTTTAATTGGCTTTAATTTCATAACACAGTGAGGTCAGCGATTCATCACAGCCATGCCTAGTGCACAGCCCTAGACTCTCATAATTGTGATGTCATAGTGGTCCCTTCTGTGATTATCTATGAATCCGTCATCATCTAGTCTGTCCTCCTGCATAACAAGTCACAGTCTTACTATCACAAACTTGTAGCATGCCATAATTTAACATAATTAAAGCACCAATAAGGAGTGTTTATTGATATGCCAACTAACTCACTGACACTGAGAACTGGATGGAAAAAATGGCAGCCAAGTTTTTTTCCTGATAAAAATGTTGCTTTTTTATCACAACCAACATTTTGAATTATTATAAATAGGTTTGTTTTGGAAAGCAAAAAAAAAAAAAAAAAAAATCCTACTCTTTGTTCCATTTTTATTCCCACCTCCCCTTTCTAATGGGGAAAACTTTTTTTTCAATAAGAGAAATTGCTATTTTTTTTCATAGAAATGATTTTTCCTAAAATTAAAGAAAAAATGTTTTTGTAGAAAATAAAAAAAAGATTTCAAATAAAATACTTTATTTCAAAAATGTTCATGAAATGTACTTTTTAAAAGACAACTCTGAGCTCCTCAAACGATATATATTACACTACACCTGCCCTATCCTCAGGAATAGAGGTTCTTAGGCTCAGACCAGATCTATATGCCATTCTCTGTACGTTCTCCAAGCTCTCGGGGCATAGCTGCAATATAGAACAGCTATGAGCAATGCTAAGTGCATCCCACCTCTCAGGATTGCATGTGTAAAAATATTTTTATATTTATGTGGGTGGTTTCTGCCTGGTGCCCAGACAGCTCCAGAGGAAACCAGTTCATTTTGTTACACGTAAACATTGAAAGCAAAGGCAAAATTATGAATAGATTAAAAAGCTCTTCTTTCGGTAATGACTGAGAACATATTTGAAGGGAAAAAATCAAGGAGCATCTTATGAGATATATAATGCTGGCCATGTGCATCCCTTGGTTTACTCCTCTCAGAATGAATTTGTGCCAAAATGAGATCATTTTTCAATTCATATGGTAAGTATATAGAAAATAATTAAGCAGATTGCTTGAATGAATGGGGCTTCCTACCAAAGGTGACATAAAAAAAATTGAGTCTGGCCTGCAGCTGGTTGAAAATGTGCATCTTACTGTTAATTGATGTTTATGGTAAGTGGAAGACTATGACCAGTCTTTTGTTCCATGGGGTCTCTAACTGGATTGGCTGCAGTGCCAAAATAGTAAATACTCTCCACAGTAAAATAACCCATTCTCATATGGTGTAGATATTAAGGGCCAGATTCTCAGCTGGTATACATTGACTTCAGTGGAGCTACATAAATCTATACCAGCTGAGGATATCGCCATATTACTTGACTGATGTGCACAAGGGTGTTTATAGAAATGTCATTGGAGGGGAGTGCTGGGATCTGAGCTCATGTCCTAATAGTGATAATATAAAGAAATGTAATGATGGAGGAAGAGAGGGCAAGAGGCAGGAATGGCACCCCATAATGGGGTGTCTGCCCCATACTGGCTTGCAAGGGGTTAACAGAGCCCTAGGGAGGCGGTACAGGAAGCAGCCAATAGGAGAGAGGCTGTGAGGAATAGCCAATCAGGGCCCACCAGGCCCATATAAATAGAGCTGCAGGGCACCACATGGTCAGTTACTCTCTGAGGCTCAAGGAGAGAGGTATGGGTGCTATGTAGGTGGAAGGAAGCTAGCATCATGGAAAAAACAGTCCTGGGTAGGAACTGGCTGGCTATTATGACTGGGATGCTGAGGTCCTGAAGTAAGCGCAAAGAAGATGCTGGGGAAGTGGCCCAGGGAAATATACTGAGTTGGAGAGGTACCAAGTGGCTGCCATCTACAGGGTCCCCTACACTCGCCACTGGAGAAGTGGCTGGACAGCTAACTGCAGGGCCCTCAGAAGCAGGGCTGGCTCCAGGCACTAGTGCAGCAAGCAGGTGCTTGGGGTGGCTAACGGAATAAGGCAGCATGTCTGGGTCTTCAGTGACAATTTGGAGGTGGGTCCCTCTTGGAGGGAATGACCTGCAGCTGAATTGCTACTGAAAAATGAAGTGCTGCTGATCGTGGCTTTTTTTTCTGCTTGAGGTGGCAAAAATGTTGGAGCTGGCCCTGCTCTGTAGGTGGGAGCAGAGATTGTGACCCAGCTGGAGGAGTCATGAAGAGGACACCATGGTCCTTGGAGTGATGTGTGTCTGGGAGCAGATGTGATGGTGGGCAAGGCCCCATTGGGAATGGGCAGACCAACCTGTGGAGCTAATCCCAGGACAGCCAGGAGGAGGTGCTAGTATGGTGACTGGAGCCCTTTCACATACCCCTTCATTTATGTGTCCTTATCTCTTGTGTTATACTTAAATTGTGAGCACTTGGGGCAGGAGCCATCTTTGTTCTGTGTTTGTACTGCACCTAGCACAATGGGATCCTAGTCTATAACTAGGCTCCTAAGTGCTATGGTAATACAGTAATAATAATAATATTTCCTGTTCTACTCCAGTACTCAAATGTTCTAATTCCTTGGTTCCTTCCTTTTGGATTTTGAAATTGACATTTTTTTCTTAAACCAGAATTATTGTATTTAATTCTTTAACATATGTGATTCCCTGAACCACAGGATTTCAAGTGGTGGTACATGAACAAACTGGAGAGCATGATTTGGATTAGCATTTTTATAGCAGGAAAGTATATTTAGAACTCAATTGAATTTTCTGTCCCACTTAAAAACAGGCAGTTGAGAGAAATACTTTTGACTAGGAAGGAAAAGGGTTAGCAGGCTCTACACCAATCTCAAATCTGACAGTTCACTGCTTGCTAGTTTGACACTCTGTTTCCAACTAACAACCCACAAGATGACAAAAATCTCCTTTGCTGTTTGCTCTCTTTCACATCAGACCTTTTCTTTTCAAGGTTATCTTTAGACTTACTGAGCAATTCAGGACAGAAATGAGAGGCCCTCCAGAGCAGCTTCTGGCACCTTAGTTATATGTTTGAAAGAAGCTCGGGTCCCACCATGTATACTGTACTCTTCCTGTCCTTCCAGACAGCAGTGACATTTAAGGATTTATCCCTGGAGCCTGCTCCCCTCCAAAACCTACAGTCCAATTAGTGCCACTGAAACTAGAGAGGTAGAACTACTTTTTAAAATATGTGGTATTCAGAGTTGGATGCCTGAAGCGTAGCAGATGGGCTGAGTGTTGGACTCAATTGCCATTTAAAAAATGTTGAGGAAAAGTGAAGTAAACATAAGCAGAAAGGGAAAGCAAGAGAGGGTGTGGATCCAAAATTCAACCAGCTGGCTTTGTTTTCAGAAGTGAGGAGTGAAATAGATAAAAATAAATAAAAGAATCCAGATTGGGCTGGAAGCAGAGTAACTAGAAATATTATCCAGCTAGGACAGTCAGTTTGGCTGTGCATGGGTGATCTGAAGGGCCACCTAACATCTCCTTAAAGAAACAGCCATGGAGTACGCCACATGCCAATTATTAGAAGTCGACTTTTTCTATATCTGGGGCAGTGTTCACTGGGGGCAGCTTTTAAAAAATCATTCCTGGAAGGAGAGCCCTGAACATTTCAGCTCTGTTTCTGAGGAGACAGTCTACTGAAGGTTTGACATTTTGGGCCTGATTCTGTTCCTGTGCCAGTTTTAGGTTGGTGTGATTCCACTGATTTCATTGTAGCTACTCCTGATACTTTTTAGTGCAAATGAGAACATAACCTGAACTTGGATTTTCAGCAGTCCAGGTAACTCTCAACTAGGCTGCTACATGTATTGACAGGAAACTTGGGGCTCTAAATTGTAGACTTATGGGTTTCAGGAAGAAAAGGCCCCCAGTATGGCAGAGCACTTAAGCATGTTTAGTTTTAATCACCTTAAAAATTCAATTGATTTTTAGTTAGGCCTTGATCCAGAAAATCAAAGACACAGAGAAATTGAAAAGATTCTGATTAAACAGGAGGTTTGCTGTGGAATAATCTCCTTAGGGGAGGCACTAGCATTTGAATCAGTGAGAGTGAGCTAAACACTTGAGAATATTCTGTAGGGTATCCTTCTGTACTGGCAGTGATTGGCCAATACCTAATAGCTTCTCTCCATCTTTCTTTCTGTGATCCGATATAGTCTGAAATGATTTTTAAAAAATAGCATATGGGGAAACAATAGACACACGGCTTTCTTCCAGGGTCCCTGCCACATTCGCAGGATTTTATTCTCCAATCCTTTTCAAGTTATTGTCAGAATTACTAGATAACTTGTGATCATGCTGGAGGGGGAAACTGAAATTGGTCAAGAACATAGAAAAGCATGCAGAGCAATTAATGCGCACTCTCCCACCACACATGCTGACTCATCTGTTCCTTTGGGACTCTGATGTAGGAAAGGAGAGAGACAGTAGTGCTGCATACCAAAATAAAATAAAGGGGTTGTAGATGATTGAGACATCTCTGCCCCAGCTGCCTCCCTCTTTATGCATAACCACCCATATGTGGCCAGTTTTGCACTTTATGCTAAAACATTGCTCTGTGTCACAGATCATTATCCATGTTGCCAGTTTTTGTGATTTTTATCTTTTTGTTTTTTTTCTAGCCCCAGCTCATTGGGTCATGTGAATACATGAGAATCTCCGCTTTCATTTGTAAAAGCACGTGCCTAGCACTTACCTCATGGTTATAGAGAAAAGCATGAAAATGTCAGTCCTGAGCACCCTAGAGGCTCAAAAGCCAGAAAGAACCCCAGATGATATGTTTAAAGATTATAATTTTTAAACTAATTGAGTGATTGTGTGTACCTGACTCATTTTTGAATGGCTGGGGTTGACAGTATTGCATTATTTTTTATAATTTGTATTGGAATAGTGCCTCAGTCACACCTGTTGTGCTAGGTGCTGTACAAACCCAGTATAACACAATACCTGCCCTAAGGCATTTATAAGATAGACTCAATTCTGCTATGGCAGCTAAAAGGTATCAGACAACTTTTAATGGCTAGACTGAGGACCAGCTGGGGCAGAACACTGACAGACAGTGAAGGAAAGTTGATACTTAGTTATGTAATTATAAAAATGTGTGAATATAAAAATGATATGTATCTGAGTCTCCCTGTCCTTCCAGCTTTTATATCTTGCTGGTCTTGTAGATTACAAACTGCCTGGGGCAGGCACCATGTTTAGCATTTTTTATACAGGTCCTAGCTTACCAAGGCTCCTGATAGGGAGCTGCTGGGCTCTCATGTAACTGTAAGTCATCATAGATTAATGTTAGCACAAGTCTTAAAGTTGTGGTTATTAGGTTTATTACTTGACCATGAAGCTCTGTTTTTTAGTGATAGGCTGGGGGTTGTTTCCCACTGATACAATAGTACATTGAAAAAACCCAAATGCGGAAGACATTTAAGACTAAGTTCTCTGGAGTGGTGCAACTGCGCTGTGCCATATTGCTGCCATAACCTGACCATAAAGCCAGTTTTAATTGCCATGAGATGGGAATCACCCCAGTGTAAGACTGACATTTTATTCTACCCTTGCGTGCAGCATCTTTACTGCTGCTCCATGCATTGTGGCTGCACCAGGGGGCCAGGCCCATGGCCTCATGTGGAAGACTTCCCCTATCAGTTATAAACCTGCTTCAGGCTGATCAGATTTGCAGTATAAAAATGATGACAGTCTCCCTTTAAAAACAGATATGACAGGGCTTATACAACTGCCATTTAAAGAGCACCGCACACAGGAGTAGGAGGCAAAGGCCTCCCAAACCTGGTATGGGTGCTGCCCAAACCAGATACTAAAGAAGAGCCTCACTGATGTAAATCGGGCTGTTTGCCACATTCCATAATTCACAAACAAGAGGCAACAGTATGTAGATGGGAAAATCTGGGTGCAGGGGCAGCAACCTCCATGCTTGCTAGGAAAGGCCTGGCTGATGGGCTGGGTAAGGGGGTATGTCCTGTCCTTCATCCTCAGCTTTCCTTTCCTTGTGGGCTGCTAGTTTTGTTTGGATGTATTCCTGGAGGTTTCATCACATGATGTAATCTCTAATTAAAGATTAATGTTTAATTTCTAGAGACTCCAGGACAATCCTGGAGGCTTGGCAACCCTGCTTTCCTTTCCTCAGCCTGCAGCCAGCTCCTGCCCTGCCCCAGGACCATGTACATCAGTGAAGCCCATCATATACTAGGTGCTAGCAGGCTGATGGCAGGCAGTAGCTGCCTGCCAGGTTTAGTCATCAGACAGCAGCCAGTATTTCTGCCTATAATGGTTTTGGAGCAAGACTGTCTCCCTTGCCCTGGGACACACTGACTTGGCCTGGATGGCTGCTGGGGGGTGTGTCTGTCTGTCTGTGCACTGGAGAAAACAGACACTGCCCATCAAGGCTGGGAAGAGATCTACACTTGTTCTGGGCTGGGGGCAGCATTTCCCCTCTTCCTTGGAGCCTGGGTTTCTGATCAGCCGAGGGGCGTTTAAACCTCCCCCTGCCCCGGGAGGGGCGGGATTATAACCCCCTAGGCCAGGAGGGTTTGTGGGCACCTTCAGCTAGAAGAGGCTAGGGGAGAGAAGGGCTCTTCCCACCCCTGTCGCCGGGGAATATCCCACCCTGGGGCACAGGTAACCCAGTCTGTAGCATCCCCCTGACCCCCACCCCAAGCGCCCTGCCACGGGGTCAGAAGCCGAGGGTCTTTTCCCGCCAGGAGGGGGGTGAGATCCCTTTGGGGGGGGTGTCTCTCCCCGGACCCCTCTCAGTCCCAGCTGTAGAGGGATTCGCCCAGCCACGGGCACACGCCGGCTCTGCATCTCCCTCGCGAGTTCACCCACGCCACGCGCAGCCCCGTCTCAGCCAGGGAGGCTTCCCCTGCCCCAGCCCAGCAGCCACGGGTTGTGCGAGTCCCTCCGCTTTTATCCCGCGGCAGAGGTGGCCGAGGGAGGATGCCCTGGTCCCCCTCTGAGCTTGCTGCTGCGGGCGGGGAGTACAACGGGGTTAAAGCGCCATCTCCCCGCCTGCCCCCACCCGGTGACCCGCTCCGGGCAGCGCTACTTGCTTGGCTGACTCCTCCCCGCCCCGCATCTGCATCAAACGCCCAACTCTCCTGAATTATTCAGCCGCGCTGCCCGCCCTCTCGCCGCGCGGAGCTCCCCCTGAGCAGCTCCCCGTAACTTTTCGGCAGTGGGCAGGTCAGAGCCTGCCTCCAGTCCGCCCCCAGCCAGGCAGCATCCTCGGCAGAGCGCCCTGCCTCCCCCTGGCTTTGTGCCTCATGCACCTTCCCGCAACCTGCACCACTGGGACTCGGGGGCTTTGAGCGGCGCCGCGTCCTGCCGGCTGCACCCCGCACTTCTCTGCGCGCACGGGGCGGCCCCAGCAGCTCGGGGAGTCACGGTCCGGCGGAGCTCGGCAGGCTGCGGGGGGCTCCGAGCCCCGCTCGCTAACCCAGGAGCGGCCGCCCCGCGCTGTCCAGGGTGCGGGCCGGGGGCAGCTGCAGCCGCCCTTCGGGGCCAGCCCTCCGTGGCTGGGGGGCTGCGCCTTGCCCGGCTCCCGGCTTGCTCCAGCGCAGCGGGGAGCTCCCGGGGAGCTGAGCGCGCGCTGTTCCCGCCGGGCGGGCTCAGGCTCGCAGGGGGCGAGCTCGCGGGACCATGCTGGCAGCCGGCGGCGGCGGCAGCAGCGGCGGCCCGGCAGGCGCGCAGGCGCAATCTGCCCGGAGCCTGCGGTTCCCGAGCCCGGCGTGCGGCACCGCCACAGTCTGGGCTCCCCTCGCCGCCCGAGCGCTACTACCATGAACTGCTCCATCTTCGCCGGAGCGACTCACCGGCACTGGGCGCGAGACACCTCCCCGGCTGCCCCCAGCCGCCACCGCCGCGCCCCTGCCGCTCCAGAGCCCGGCTCTGCAGGCGCAGGATGCCGGGCGGCAAGAGAGGGCTGGTGGCACCGCAGAACACCTTCCTGGAGAACATCGTCCGGCGCTCCAGCGGTAAGAGCTCTCCCTGCAACTCACCCCCGGCCCGGCCAGCTAGGGACACCCCTCCCGGCACTTTCGGGGGGACGCTGCCTTGCAGATCAGGACCAGAGCGGGGGAAAGTTAGTTGCTGCTGGGCTAGGTTCTCACTGCAACTTTATGGTGTGCTGGGTGTCTTTAGACTGGATGCAGCCCGCTAGCCACGGGCATGCTCTTAATCTCCGTTCAGCGATGCTGCTGGTCTGCTTGGCACAATATGTGGCTGAGGAAAGAAAACCTAATACATTTACTTTAAAAAAAAAAACCCTCTGACCCCCATCAGTGCAATATCGAAGAAGCCTCCCTCCCGATTATTTGTATCTTCAGCAGGTGACGATCAGAGAGAAATAAAGCCCCGATTTGTTTAGCAGCTTTCTTTCCTGTTAATTTAAGGAATTTGGTTAATTCCACGTGATGCCTGAAGTTCTTCGGGAGGTTTCCTCATCCATCGTTGGTAACTTTAGCTATCTAGCTAAAAGTGTGTCCCACACTGACAGCGATAATAGACGCAGTTGACAAATTAGAGAAGATACTTTTATTGTAAAATTGTTCAGCCACCGTCTGTATTTAATTAAACTGATAAAGTGTGTGTTTGTGAGTGTGCATTTCCACTAACATAGCAAAATATGCTGTTAATTTCCCATAAAAATAATTTCTGTAGAGAACATAATTTACCTGTATTTGTAGATATCTGATCTATCGAGCATTTGCTGTTCTTCATCTGGTACCTTTTCCCCCGACATAGCGTCTTTAGTCCATGCCAACTTTATTATAATAATAATAATTATTATTACTATTATTATTTATTAATTGCATTTAAATACTTTGAGTTTTTGTGAACTGGTTCTGAGAATAAATAATCAAAAACATATTTTGAAACTATATCTTCCCAATATACGTCATTCATTCTATGTCTTAAAAAGTGAGCCTATTAGGTAGAACCATTTTTAATCTTTCTTTTATTGTTCTGTGGTCTAAAGCTCGTAGAGTTTTGTAACACTTTAATATTAATTTTTGTTGCAAAGGTGCTATTAGGAATTACAGTGACTTGGGTGGTAGTAATCCTGTGGCTGTGCAAACATGCTGAATATTGTCAGCAGTTCCATACCCGCAGACTCCTCTGTTATATATATAATGACAGGACTGTTGGTTTTCAAAATTCCATGGCTGTAAAATTATTCATTGCCTTTAGACTCTATTTTACCCTTGCAGCGCATTAAGAAACACAATCAAGAATATCACACATTAAAATAATGAAATGGATACAGATCATCCCACCAACAAAACACAGATGATACTTTGGGCCAAACTCTGACCTCCTGCTTAGTCTTTACTGAGGCAAATTTCTATTGAAGTGAGTGGGAGCTTGTATGAATAAAAATGAAAAAAGGACCTCAGAATTTTCGCTATTGATACCAAACTGAGGTTTCTCTTTAGACTACAAAAGTTTAGGACAGCAACATGATGGCTAACACTGACCATTTATGTGCTGCCAATGTCTGCGTTAATCTAGTGACATGAATCAGAAAGAGGGACAGAGAAGAGGAAAGTGATTAAAAAAGTTGCAGAATGTATCATTAACAAATATTCTAATGTTATCTGAAGTCCAGCTGAGCAGTAGTTCTTTCCATGCCTTCAGTTGCGCTGTGCTAAATTCATTTCATGTTTCTGCCTTAAGTGGTACAGTTTGTTGGGTTTGACATTGATGTCGGATGAAGAATTTGGAGGCTGATGCTACTCCCATTGAAGTCAATGGGAATTTTGCCATTGCCTTCAATGGGAGCAGAACTGGGACCTAGAAATTGTTGGTCAAAGAATGTTTTTCTTGGTTTTAAAATGTCAGCTTCATAATAAACCAACAAACATTTTTATCTTTTTCTTTCTCTCGTATTGCCGGTATCAAATGCTCTGCTTGGCTGCTGATTCTGTGTCAAGTTCTAAGGTGGTATGGTTATGGAAAGCTGGGGTCTCTTGCAACAGTGTACTGCCAGAATTCTGAATGAAAGATTAAATAATACGGTTGTATATATCACCTTTCCTCTGAGGATCTCAAAGAATTGAATAAATTATAATTACACTTCACAAGAAAATCAAGGAGGCACAAATAAGCATTAGCATCCCATTTTAAAGATGAGCAAACTGAGGCACGGGTAGTTCAGTTGTTGTGCCCAAGGTTACATGGGAAATCAGTGGCAGGGCTGGCAACAGAACCCTTAATCTCTTGTTCTAATTAGGTCACATGGCTATCCTAATGAAAGTTTAGTAAGATTTAAGGTATCAAAAAGTAGAAAAGATCAGTAGGTTTTTTAAATTGTACTTTAAAAAATACTTTATTTTCCATCCAATTTAAATTTGACCAAAAATGGGAACATGGGATTTGTCATATGGGATCAAACCACTGATTTCTCTAATCTGCCTCCTCTGATGCTGGGGGAATGCAACAACTCCCCATAATGCACCAAGCCAATTGTACATTGATGGACGGGCTGGGAATGTCTTCCTAGCTCATGCAGGTAATCAGTTTTATACCCTGAAGCATGAGATTAGATTATTTCTATTTCAGTTAATGACTCATGTTGTCATGGTCATAACATTATTCATGCTTTTTGGAAATCAGCAGCACTATTGGATTCCATGACATCTTTCATTAGCAATGAGTTCTATACTGCATGGGCCACAATGAATGGCTCTTGAGTGGGCTAAATTCTGCTCCTATAGTCTTGTCTGTAGTCAGTATAAGGCAAGCAGGACTATACACCCTGTAAAGTAATATTGCTTTGTGTTTATTATATCTGTCCTCACAGATTTCAAGTCACCTTTCACTGTCACGGAGCAGGGTAAATAAAAAGAGCTTATTTTTTATTATAATCTTCAACATTTCTAATATCTCAGTCTAGTCCCCTCTAATTTCATTCTAGGTTAAATCATGCTATTTTTGTTTGTGATTTCTCATCACATTTTAAATCCCCTCAGACTCCTTTACTGTCATATATTTTGATTGAACAACTGAACATTTATATACAGAATTACCGTATTTTTATAAAGTTGAAATTCATGCTGACTCTGCCTTTTGACAGTGGGAGTTTTGTGCACAGATTGAGTGTGGTAGATAGACCTTGGTGTTAAAAACAGTCATATGGTTGATTTTAACTGAACTGGAAACTTTCTGTTTAGGAAGCTCAAGAACCTTTCCCTTCCCCCAGTTTTGGTTACAAAATAGATTAAACTCAAGCGACATCTCATGAAAAGAGTGAAAATGCATATACAGTACAAAGAAATGTATTGGCCACTGTGTTTCCATGATTCCTATGCTGGAGTGGACTTCCTGAAACCCTTGGTTAAAATTATACCCCCACAAGTGATAAAGTAGAAGCAAGGTCAGATAACTAGTGATTGTCCTACCTCTCTTATTGTGCCTTTTGTCTACAGTTCTTGCTTGTCATATTTAAACTTGGACTGTAAACTCTTCGAGACAGGGTATTTGTCTTTGGTATCGAGAAGTACCTTGTGGCCATATGGGTGCTCAATTATAAGACCTTAAGGTGGTCATCCTGCAGCAAAAAAACTTCAGGACCAGACTTCAAAGAGAAACTGCTGAGCTTCAGTTCATCTGCAAATTTGACACCATCAGCCCAGGATTAAACAAAGACTGTAAATGGCTTGCCAACTACAAAACCTGTTTCTCCTCCCTTGGTTTTCACACCTCAACTGCTAGAACAGGGCCTCATCCTCCCCGATTGAACTAACCTCATTATCTCTAGCTTGCTTGCATATATATACACCTGCCCCTGGAAATTTCCACTACATGCATCTGACGAAGTAGGTATTCACCTACGAAAGCTCATGCTCCAAAACCTCTGTTAGTCTATAAGGTGCCACAGGATTCTTTGCTGCTTGAGAAGATTTGGGGTGACCTCATTTATTTCTGGTAGCCTTATACCCCCCCCTGCTCTGAGTTCTTCTAAATCAGCTTTGCCTGGGCTGACTTTTTTTCATCCTGGAGCTTGCAGAATACTTTCGAAGAGCCAGTTATTTTCCCTTTTGGACAGCACCAAATTGCTCCATCGGGTAGTTTGAAAAGAATTTCCCAGAGGATGGTGACTCTGGGCCTCTTCACAAATTGTTCATCCAGCCACAACTGATATTGCCTAAGCTAGTCATTCTGCTGTACTATCAATGTACTCAGTCAGTACATTTTTCAGGAACAAAACAAAACAAAAAGCCCACGAAGAGCCTGCTCCAAAGCCCACTGAAGTCAATGAGAATCATTCAGCTGACCTGTTTGTGCTTTGGGCAAGGCCCTGTGTACCTGTGCCTTTTCATTTTTTTTGCCATGTGTTGTTGCCTTCCCCCTTGCTTATGGTTATAAGAAACTTGAAGTAAATGAGCAAATGAATAGATTCCGTAGTTCGTTACCCTTTCCCATTGTAAGCACACTTATCCCTGGTAAATGAGGTTTCACGTAAATTAAGGCCTGGTCTACACTGGGGGTGGGTGGGGATCGACCTAAGATACGCAACTTCAGTTACGAGAATAGTGTAGCTGAAGTCGATATATTTCGCGTCCTCACGGCGCGGGGTAGAGTGCTGCCGCTCCCCCATCAACTCCGCTTCCGCCTCTCGCCGAGAGAATTTTTTTGTGGGTGAGAGCACTGTGTTTGAACAGATCACTGATGTTTCCTTTTACCTTTATCAGAATTTGAAGTTTTGAAAAAGGCCTTTTCTTTCTTAGGGCAAAATCTTCCTCTCAGCTCATCACAGGAGTGCACGCCTTTGAGTTTTTTGGTTCCCCAAAGGTGCGGACCTTCCATTGACATAAGCATGTGAGATGGGACCTGGATCCAGACATTCCACAGCTTTGATTCCAGAGCTGAAGTTTGCAGCTCGGGCTCATTTCTGTATGACACGCAGGGAAAGCCAAATGTTGAAGCTGAGCACCGAGTTGAGCTGTGTCAATAAAGAGAGGAGAAATTTGTCCTCGCCCTCTATCTTCTCCTTTTGCATAATTCATCAGTAAAAGTCTAAAACCTGTGTTTAGGACACAATCTGCTTACATAAAAATGTACAGGTTTGTAACTAGTTTACCCTTGGGACTTCTCAACAGGCTGCAACAGAAAGCAAAGGTAGTTTGCAGGGGAGCAAGCCCTACTTTAAAGACCAAGAGTTCTAATTACCATTATTATTTATTACTTCTCTTGCATTAAAACTTAGAGGCCCAGTCAGGAGCATGGTTCTGTTGTGCTCGCACTGTACAAACACACATGAAGACTTGGGGAGAGAACTTGACTCCACTGTAGGAAGTGGGAGTTTTGCCATTGACTTCAGTGAGGCCAGGATTTCACTTTAGTTTCTGCCCTGAAGAACTTACAGTTTACTGCCACAATCCTGCAATCAGATCCACAGGGGCCTTGTTCCCCCATGGGGCTCTGTGATGTCAGGGGCGTTCCACATATGTAACAGGAACTGCCCCTTGCAGAACCAGTTGCAAAATCTGGGGCTAAGAAGATAAGTGACACACAAAGGGGGAGGGGAAAGGTGTACGATCATATATGTAACCTTTTATATACATTCATTTTAAATATTGAAAATATGTATACGTAAATAGGTGTCAGCTCCCCTCTTTTCTCCCTCAAACTATCCATCAGGAGTTGTCTGATGCCTTGTAAGTCTGGTAAGGGAAAAAACTCTCAATAATTAAATGGATTTTTGTTTGACCCTGATAGAACTGAAGATTCTCTCCAGTCTGAAAATTCTTTAGGACAAGTTAGTAGAAATACCAGGGCTGAGCACCTTTCACAAGTACCTAAATTCTTAAGCACAAGGGCTGTAAACCAGTGGCCAAATTAATCTGTGGTCTAACTCGTTTGGCTACATTGCAGTGAGGTAACTGATGAGCTTGGTCTAATAAGTTTATTATTATTAGTGGATCATTTAGCTTTTGAAATGCACAGCATTGCTATTGAAATATCCAGATGATTACAACTGGAATTTGATTAAATTCTTGGGTTGCATTTATAAGTCTGCCTGAGGAGGGATTTTGAATCTGAACTTATATAATGATTGCAGTAAATTGTTGAGCAATGCTTTCTATCCCAGACACCCCCTTCTTGCCCAGGAGACTGTCCTTTGCTGGGCCCAATCCTGAAGCCTGAAGTTCCTGTGACTCCTGTTGAAACCAGAGGGAGTTTTATATATAAAACAACTACATATTTTCAATATTTATAGTGTTGGTTTTTTTTAAAAAAAGAAACTTAAAAAATTTGATAATGAAAAATTGATACCAATTTAATAGTTTAGAAATGTGTATGTACAATTTTGTTGGTTAAGGGAAGAGCCAGTTTTTTTCACTGATATTTGATTGGCTGGATTACAATGAAGATATTTTTTATGTTTGTAAATACTTTTTTCTCTCAAGTTACTGACAGCCAGATGCTGCTCTGGAAGAGGGATTGTTACCTGTATTCTGGGAGAACAGCATTCAGTATATGTCACAAGAGGGCACTCTAAGTGTTATTGCATCTACAGATCCGTGTTTAAATCTGAAAGAAAACAGTAAAATGAAATTATTGCCTTTTAGAGTAAACATTTAGTTTGTTGTTGTTACTGGAAGAGCTATGCAATGAACAAGAAATGTAAGAAAGTTAATTGAATGGGAAGGACATGTAGTCTGCCTACTTTATCACTGTATTACTTGGTGGCTAGCCAGCATTTAGTGACTGAAACACAGGATTTTTTTAAATGAATAAAACATTATTTTCTGTTTGATGTGAGTCTATAAGGGGTAATGTTGTGGTCTAATAATTCTTTTAAGTTATATTGCATTGCAGGAAACTTGTTTTGACAAAAGAGTTGTGTGGTTTTTACATACTCGGGAGCTTGTGTGACTGACCGATATTTTGAAAAATAAACGCTTTCATTGGATTTTAGGACACAATCCTGCAGTCCTGGCTTCCAATGGGAAGGAATCTCACTGGAGTAAAGGGGAGTTTTGCCTGAGTTAGGATGGTATTGTCAGGTTGAGAGTTGAGCTCTACCATGTCCTGAGAACAGTACACGTTTGAAATTACAAGCCTGATCCTATTGACTTGTGATCCCAGTGACTTCATTAGGAGTTTTGATCAAGTCAGGACTGCAGGATTGGGCCCTAATGCCTGGTGTGTTTCAAAACATTGTCAGTCTTTCTCACAAATTAGAGTGTGAAAATCAGACATTGTTCTTTGTCAAAACAAATTTCTTGAAATATAAATACATTGAGGCTAGTGGGACTGCTCACAGAGGTAGTTACATGTGTAAGTGTTTTCAGGATTAGGTCTTATGTACAACTAAAATTAGAGGCCAAGCTTTTCCAAACGAGGAGTCTAAATTTGGAATCCTAAATCCATATTTAGGATCTTGCCTGATTTTCAAGAGTGCTGCACACCCAACAGCTCCCTTTGCTTTTAATGGGAGAGGCTGGATGCTCAGCTGTGATGAAAAGTAGGTAGGTACCAAGAGGGCCCTGGTCCTGCAGATATTTAAGTATTTGCTTATACACATGAATAGTCTCACTGACTTTAATGGGATGCTCACATGCATAAAATTAAACATGTCTTTGCAAAATCCGCCTTAACTATGGATCTAAGATCCTAAATGTAGGCTCCTATTTTTGAAAATCTTGGCCCTGCGATACGATATTTTGTAGCACTATAAATGACAAAGGAGTATTTTTTCCAGGTTTTACTCTCTCTTTAATTATCATGTAAAAATGTACCTTAGTGGTATAAGATTGTATAAAAGCTTTCCATTTCTTACATTACTTCCAAATGCCTTCACTTTCAGCTTCTGCAGATTCCATAATACTTTCAGATAAGTGGCGATTAGTAGTAAATTAGTATTTATTTTTGAAATATACATTTTCACACAAAATGGACCAAATCCTGTTTGCTTTCCTCTTATGAGCATTCCCTTTGAATTTAATGGGACTACCCAGGTAAACAAGGCAGGCTGGACTTGGTCCAATTGAAGTGCACATAATTTTAATAGAGAACCGACTCATTGGACATTTCATGGGTAGTTTGTTGGCATCTGTGACATGTAAAAACGTAACTGGGAAAGGTTTGAACTAATGTAACTCCGTGGTAAATCATTTAGGCTATATCTACACTACAGCCTATGTTGGCAAAATTTATGTCGCTCGGGGTGTGAATTTTCCACTCCCCTTGGTGACATAAGTTACAGTGATGTAAGTGTTCGTGTGCTCAAAGTGCTCTCCTGCCGACATAGTTTTTGCTGCTTGCGAAGGTGGTTTTTTTTTATGCCAATGACATAGTGTCTTCACCACACGCTCCTCTGCAGCGCTGTACGTATACAAGGCAAGCAGTGTAAAACCTATGGCCATCATGCAATAAAATAGCTTCTCAGACAAGCCATAGGGACAACCTGTTGTCTTTATTGATGTAAACATCTGTTGAGGTAGGTGGGAATTTTGTCTCAGTAAAGAGTGAAGCATCAGAACATATATGAGATTAGGCCTGATGTGTAGCAACCAGTTTAACTTTTGAATTTTTGGGCAATAAGTTAAATGCAGATTATAATGTTTTTCTTTTAGTGTTTGCCTTGGAAATTGCTGTCAACTGCCATGCTCATAGCTGTCATACAAACTACATGGCAATAAAACAGTGAAACATATATTTGTGTACCCAATTTTATAATTTTTGATGAGCAGCTTTTTGGGGTGGGGCCGTGGCTCGTATCGCAATGGTGAACCAATCGTGAGTTGCTCCTCAGTTTGCTATTATAATATAAATATTAACAACAACAATAGTAGAAATAAATATCTGAAGCAGGAAATTTGTTCTGTGATGAATCTGTCAAGCAGATCTCAGGAGTTAGGTTTGGATGAATTTGAAAAGACTGACATGATTCTACATATTTAAAAGGCACAAGGGAAAAAACTCACTGTATTAGAAAATGTAGAACGGCCTTTACAGTACAGATTAAGAATGTCATGAGGAGGTTTGTGGTATCAACGTAATGGCTCATCTACAGCACCATGCCCAAGCTTGACCCCCTGATTCTGCAAACTGTTCCACATGGAAAGACTGCTGCACCTGCACAGAGCCCCCTGGACTTTAGTGGGGCTCTGCCCATGCAGGTCAGCTTGCAGGATCAGGATTTTCTATTTTATTCTGTCTGGTCGTGTGCCATGCCATGAGTGTGTTGCTGGATCCGTTGACTAAATTCAATAGAATATCCTTATTTGTCTGTGTCAGGGCTTAATTAGATTGGCTAAAAGGAAATCAAATATAAGGGGGGGCATGTGAAAGGTTTTTATTTTGTGCAGAGTCTCATGAGTTTTCCAAGAGGAGGTGTGCAGATTGCAAGGCTATGTTGATCTTGGTTTACTTATTGGGACAGTTGATTGACAGTCCTGTAAGTGGTTTGGGATTCTCATAAGGGAGTTAAGAAGCAAGCCAAAGTTGAAACAGATTTCAAGGCATTTTCACACAGCCTGTCAGTTCCTGGCTGTGCTCTATCTGGGTTGGAAGTGCGGATCTTGTAAAATTGATTTGGATAATAAATCTATTCAGATGGGAAGATGTGTTTTTTCTTTTCTTATTTTTTTCTATTTTTTATTTCTGGTTGTGTTACTGAGTCTGATTTTGCATATCTCCTCCTTCCAACATAGTTGTTTTGTTCCTTAAAAGATTAGTTGCATATTCTCGTGGGAGGAGATGTAAATATGAAATGGTGATTTTTACAAATTGTACTTGAATATTTCTAAGACAAGATGAGCAGAGATGATGTTCTTCACTTGATTAAACACATCTTCTCCTAGAGTGATTTAGCTGTTCTTGCTTTTCCATCATTATGTAACGTGTATTTTTACATCGCTTTGGGCATCTTGTTGTAAAAAAAAAATTACTTGAACATTGTGCTCATTTTTTAAAAACAAGGTTCCCAGGTTCTGAACAAAGCTGAACATTAGCTATTGTGATATCAAAGGTTTGGTGCTGTACTACATATTCTCCTACCTTTTTATATGAAGGAACTTATCTGCAAAATAAAAGCATGGAAACTTAAAATATATTTGATTTTTACAAGAAGCAGTGCTAGCAAAAGGTGGAATATTTGCTAACGTTCAGTAGTACAGTTGCTTGTCATCTGTATTAAAGTTTGTAAAGATGAGAGTAATGTTAGCTCATTAAAAGGGCTGCTGAGCCTTCTGAGATGATAGGAACTCTTTTTGAGGCAGGCATGTCCGATGCCTGAGACCTGCATTCTTGTTCTCCTATAGACATCAATGTTTTAGAAATATCTAGTAAAGGAATATATATATCCTACAGAACTTTTCTTCAGGCATTCTGCAGCACACTAACAAGATGGGGTTGGGAAAAATGCCTGGTGGACCCAGTGCCATCAGACAAGTTTAGACATCATAAAAATGGACTTTTCTCAAAGGGGATGTAAAATGAAAGTGCATTTTCAGCACATCAATTAAATTCAAGCCAGAGGGAATACACTAATAGATATTTTAACTTAATAACTATGGAAGTTTTAAAGTTAGCTGCCTGTGAATCTTTTCAAATAATGATTTATTGCCAGTTAGCTAACTGGAAAATTCTCAGCTCCTACATTCCTATGTTGGATCAGAGTCTATCACATCTAGTATCTGGTGTTCAGCAATGGCCAATATTGAACGGTCCAGATGCAAGTGTTCCCCGCTTTTCCACCTCCTCTGTAATGTGCCTGGCAAGTTGTGCATTGCTGTATGTGGAAGGAAAATATATTCCTTTCTGGGCCATACTATGCAGCACTTAGTTTACATGAGTTGAAATTACCCATATTTTATCAAGGATTTGTTTACTTGTACCCTACCATCCAGAACTTCAGGTCACTTTTGTTGCTCATAAAATAATCCAATTCTTTTAAAAGCTAGTGTGTACTGGACAGCTTGCCTCTCCTGTGGCAATGAATTCCACAGGCTGACTACACACTGTGGTCCTGATCCTACTATCTTAGCTCATGTGAGTAACCTCATGCTGTGCAAGGAATTGTTTAAGTACTTTGCGGCATATGTACAGGAAAGTTATAGGGTTAAATTCTGCTTTAAAATTTTTTTTTGGTAAATATAACCTGTATAAAATATTAGTGATGCAAATACAGAGGTAGATGTAAGTAAGCGTTTCTCTATTTTTTCTTTTCTTTATTCCTTTATTGTAGAGCTCTTGTCATTCTAATTATACATATATGTATTAGTTAATAGCGTTTGTTAATTTTATTGATTCATTTAATTAACACCAACACAAAGAAACCTAAGTAACACTAAAATTAAAATTCCCCAAACTCTACAGAACTAAACGAAATATAAATTAATCTAAGAACATAGTTTGTACCAAGTGGGGATTGAATGCCCCACTAAACTTCTGGTGCATTGATTTGTGTGTACAGTCGAAACCTTTTAATCCCTGGACTCTTAAGTTCATTGCAGCTGACACAGGGGCACTGGTAGAAAGAGGAAAACTGCCTAAGGTGGTGGCCAGAATACTGCTCTCACTCCGCTTATCAAAGTAGTCTGGAGTTTTATCACTAACCAAATGTTAGCAGAGGCAAAAAATGACTTCTTCCATTGCCAACGTCCTGGGAAATTCTTCTTGGACAACATTTTAGCCACAGTGCTCAATGGCCCTTGGCTATATGGAGCAGCCTGTCAGAGGAGATTAGAATGAACCCAAAGTTGACTGTATTTTGAACATGAAGCACACCACAGTATTAGTTTTGACCAAAGCTGTCCTGCAAGTACTGAACATGAAAAAGAAACAAACAAAGCTAACTCTCCAGCAAGTGTAACCAGCAAGAGACTAAGGGAGATAGAGAGCAGAATCCACTCTGGTCAGTTCTGTGTAAATCTTAATCTTGGAAACGATGGATGGTCTAGAAATTCCTTAGGTACGTAGGTTGTATATTTTGGTAACTAGGCCAAACAGGCAGTGGCGTATTAGCCACTGGACTGATGGGGCCTGGGCCCAGGGGCCCCAGCCAACTGTGGTGTCCGGGAAAAAATCTGCTGCCAGGCACTGTAACCCAGGTGGGTGGGGCAAGGGAAACCCCCATGTCTTGACCCTGCTCCGTGGCAGCAGCGCCGGATTGGGGAAGCCCTCATGCCCCAACCCCCTTCCCCAGCAGCAGCAGCGCCGGGCAGATGGGACAGGGAAGACCCCCCCAACAGCAGCCCCCAAGCCCAGCAGAAGCCGCGGGACGGGGAAGCCCCAGTGTCCCCCACCCCTCCCTGGCAGAAGCCATGGGGCGGCAGAGGAAGCCCCTGTGCCCGACCCTGCTCTCTGGAAGAAGCGCTGGGCGGGCAAGGCAGGAGAAGCCTCAGTGCCCAGAAATGTGGGAGGTTGTGGGGGAAACCCCAGCATCTAGACCCCTGTGGTGGACCCCCTGGTGCAGGAACAGAGCTTCTCTGGTCTTGGGGCTGCAATGGGGGTGGGGCAGAAAGGGGTTGGGGAGTGCAATGGGGAGGACCCTGGGTGGAACAGGGATGGACCCTGCCCCCAGGGAAGGGACCGAAAGGGGTGGGGCTGCAGGCAGAAGGAAGAGAACAGGGGCGAGCCGCAGGCAGAAGAGGCGGGGAGGGGCTCCCCACTTGCTCTGGTTCAGGGCCCCAAGAAACCTTAATCTGCCTCAGCAAATAGGTAACTTTAGTCCCAGACTGGCCGTTAGGACCAAACCTTGCTCCTAGTCGCTGCAGAAACCTAAATGTTCATCCACCATTAGATATCTCCAACAATGTCATCCAAAACTGTCACATCTCAAACCCGGCGAAACCCCCATAAACTGCTGTGTTGTACCCTCTGTTCAGTTATGTCTATTGTTACCAAGAGGTTAGATTCTAAATGGAAAAAAAGCGGGGTGCAAAAATTTGAAACATTTCAGAATATACACCTCTACATCGATATAATGCTGTCCTTGGGAGCCAAAAAATCTTACCGTGTTATAGGTGAAACTGCGTTATATCGAACTTGCTTTGATCCGCCAGAGTGCACTGTCAATAACAGATAGCTAAGGGTTAATGTTCTTTTACCTGTAAAGGGGTAACACCAGTAACCTGAAACACCTGACCAGAGGACCAATCAGGAAACAAGACTTTTTCAAATCTGGGAGGGAAGTTTGTGTGTGAGTTCTTTGTTCTTTGTCTTGTGTCTGACCCTCTTGGCTCTGAGAGTGATCTTTATGTCTCCTGCCTTTCTAATCTTCTGTTTCCCAGTTGTAAGTACAAAGAGATAAGACAGTAGGTTTATATTGTTTGTTTTTTTGTATTTACATGTGTGTAGTTGCTGGAATGTGTTAAATTGTATTCTTTGTGGATAAGGCTGTTTATTCATATTTCTTTTAAGCAATTGACCCTGTATTTGTCACCTTAATACAGAGAGACCATTTTTATGTCCTTTTCTTTCTTTTTATATAAAGTTTTCTTTTTAAGACCTGTTGGAGTTTGTCTTTAGTGGGGACTCCAGGGAATTGAGCCTGGAATTGGTGGGAGGAAGAAGTCAGGGGGAAAATCTCTTTGTGTTAGATTTACTAAGCCTGACTTTGCATACCCTCTGGGTGAAGAGGGAAGTACTTGTGTTTCCAGGACTGGAAACGAGGAGGGTGGAGTCCCTCTGTTTAGATTCACGGAGCTTGCTTCTGTGTATCTCTCCAGGAACCCAGGGAGGGAACACCTGGAAGGGAGAAGGGGGGGAAATGGTTTATTCCCCTTTGTTGTAAGACTCAAGGAGTTTGGGTCTTTGGGGTCCCCAGGGAAGGTTTTTGGGGGGGACCAGAGTGCCCCAAAACACTCTAAATTTTGGGGGGGGTGGCAGCTTTACCAGGTCCAAGCTGGTAACTAAGCTTGGAGGTTTCCATGCTAACCCCCATATTTTGGACGCTAAGGTCCAAATCTGGGAAATATGTTATGACATGCGCAGCCCCATCCCCCCGGAGCACTCCTTTACCCTGTTATATCCGAATTCGTGTTATATCGGGTCACATTATATCGGGGTAGAGGTGTACTAGCAGTTAAAACAGAGGGTTAAGACAAGGACTCCTGGGTGCAATCGCTGCCAGAGTTTTGGAGTGTGACCTTGTGCAGGTCACTCAAATCTGTGCCTTGGGTTCTCCACCAGTGCATAATTCATTAATACTGCTCTCTGAATAAAGCGGAGGTGTGTTATATTTCTGTGTCCTGAGTACTTCATCTCTTGATACTAGAAGACATGTTGGTACCCTTTTCCTGCTGTTTGCAGAAAGACTCATTTAATTTACAGATGCTTGGAGAGGGTCCCATCTTTGTATTCAGAACTGTTGAAAGACCTGTGCACAGGCCCCGATGGTATTTTTAGAATTTGTGTCAAGAAAAAAAATTATATGGGACAGTTTAGCTGATGATTGGCATTGTCTCCAGCACTGACTAGGGGTAGCTAACCCTGCTTTATTTGTGGAAACTCTGGTGTCTAGTAAAAAACCCTGTTTAGGGTTTTGTTCAAAATTGCAGAGGTAATGTAAAAGTTGTTAAACGCAGCTTTGATGGAGAAAATAACTCTATCAACAATCAAATGGGGGAAAAGACAGGTTGGTGTTATACATATGAATTAATGTGGTTATGATATAAGAAGACTCAGGCAGGATGTCATTACTAAATCAGCATTTTTCAGATTGCATTGGTATTTCTATGGGCTCTTTCCTTTGTCAAAGTTTTAAAGAGAAGATGCTATATACACAAAGCAAGAGACTTATATATTTATCTTTCTTTGGCCTGATGCTTGTTACAATGATCATGGTACTAAATTTAGCCTCTTGCTAAATTTTTGCATTTTTAAAATTTTTTTTGTGTTTTTAATGAAAAATCAATAAAGCAAAAACAAAACAATAACCCAAAGTCAATGCTGCTTTCCTATCTCCCGTGGTTTGGTCAGGCTTTGTTAATTAATGCTTTCTGAGCACTCTGCAATCCTCGGATGTAAAAGTCCAAAAATGTAATATCAGGCCTGCCATATGTCTGCTCTTGGCTGTGACATGCCTCTTCTGCTGTGTACATTGTGTTCTGAAACAGTTACATAACAGGAATATAGGATCAAGATTATCTCTGTCACAAATGATAAGACTACATATCTATGTAATCTGTTTATTGGTTTATGAATCTCAGGTCCTCCAGGGAGTGTCACAAATCCACATGATATCCCTGAATGATTTTATATTTGAATATCTGATTCTGCTGAAGGATGGATGCAATAGAAATGTCAGTCAGTCCGTTTGCTTCTGGTGAATGGAGGACACTCCTATTTTCATGTAAGGTGTTTCTTACTTCTAAGTGTCTAGAACATCTTAGGGAAGATAGTTATAGAAAATGAGTATTTTTTTTGTGTGTTCGCAAAATCAATCCTGTTTTTGATTCAACACTCATGTAGTACTTGTAGATTCACACAGTCTCTCCCAAGTAGGATTTTCCTCACATGGGAACGTTTAAGTCCAGCACCAACTCTGAACTGTGTCCACTTGAGAGGAGTTAATTGGGGTGAATGTTGTGAAGACCATTCAGCAGTTCTAATGGGGGAGAGGGGTTTGGCTGATATGCAGATATATTGGATAAAATTCAAAACTATCCCGTGGGAGCAGTCATATTCAGAATTGGAAATGGCGGGAGATGTTACTAACAGGTAACTGTTAGTGCTGCAGTACAGCTGCCAAAATAAAACAGTGGTGCAGAAAAGAAGTCTGGTTATGTCTCCAAAGCGTGAACATCTCTTTTACACTTGCTCGTCACAGTTCTGGGATGGCTTTTTTTTTTTCTGTTTGTTTGTTTGTCCTCACCATGCAGTTCTTTAATCTCTTTTTACAGTCCCAGCAATTAGTGATGCACACACTTGTTACACCCACCTAAATGTCCTGGATTCAACAGTTGAATTCACACCCAAACATTACTGGACTAGTGTTCTGCTTAGACAGTGTGTGTGTGAGAGAGAGAAAGAATAGAAAGTCCAGTTAGACAGTAATGGGGAAATGGTGCAGAGAGGGTAACAAACAGGGATACGCTGTGTAGAAAGTAGAGGGAAGAGGAAAAAATGCCTGGAGTATCAGTACAGTGGGTGAAATCTTAGCTCTATTGAAGTCAATGGCAAAGCTTCCATTGTCATCCAATATGTATGTATTTGTTTTGTGGTATGCATAGAAGCTCCAGTCATGGACCTGGCCACTTGCTTCCCTTTAGGTAGAAAAACAAGTTTAAAAAATATTGACTCCCTCTTCGGATAAAAAAAGATTTTTGGGTAAACTCAGACTAATTATACAAATCTAAAAAGATTGAAGTTCATGAAACCCGAAGCTCTATCCTTACATCATTCTGTCTTTATTAGATTTTCACAAGGAAAAATATTGATCTTCAGATTTTTTTTTCAAAATTCAAGTTTGTAAAATATATGAGAGAGATGGATATGGAAACTCCAAAATTTTCCAATATACTTACCATGTTGGATAGAATATTGGATAGAATATTATTTGGATTATATACTCTACATTCAAGCCTCTAAACCATAGGAAAAAATGCAGTGTAGGACCTATAAAAACACAAATTATCGCTCTTTGATATGGAAATAAGGTAAATATAGCCATAAACAAAAGCAGTAGGCATAATTATCCTGTCACTAGTGTAACGACAGCTGCTAAAAATTCTCCTTTAGATCTTTTTTGGACAATACCTGTGCTGAGAGGAAGATACCTGTATCATCACTGAGTTTGTACATTAGAGACTTTTAATGGCTACATTTCATTAGCTTTTTTGCACCACTCTAGTGGTGAAAGTTACTGAATAGCTCCATAGCCGCAGTAAAAACACATTTACACAATGCTCAGAGATGACCTTGGATCATAAATGGAGAACCTCTGTTTTAGACTGTAGGCAGAACATTGTTACAGGAACAATATTAGAAATGTTTGCATAGCTGATGAGCATATAACACTGTGGCAATACAGCTGAAGAAAATGGATACTTGCTGCCAGGGGCCGCTCTAGGCACCAGCAAAGCAAGCACTTGCTTGGGGCAGCCCATTTGCAGGGGCGGCATAACCAACAGGGGGCTCTGGGAGCTGCAGTTCCTTGGTTAGCTCCCTGCCTATAGAGCCAGCCCTGGAGCAGGGAAAGAACTACATTTCCCAGCATTCCCTTGGCCACTACTAACTGGAAAGGAAGGAGGGGACCTCATGCGGCAGCGTGCTGTGAGTGGGGAGTGGTAGGGATACCATATTTTAACATTCACAACACAGGACAGTCCATGGGGAGGGAAGCCCCACCCTGCCACCATCCACTCCCTCCGACTGCCCCTCACAGAAACCCCAACCCATCCAACCCCCCTGCTCCCTGTCCCCTGATCACCCCCTCCAGGGACCCCTGCCCCTATCTAAGCACCGCTGGTCCTTGTCCCCTGATTGCCCCCTCCCGGGACCCCTGCCCCTAACTTCCCCCAAGGACCCCACTGCTTATCTAAGCACCTCTGGTCCCTGTCCCCTGATTGCCCCATCTCGGGACCCCTGCCCCTAACTAAGCCTCCCTTCTCCTTGTCCCCAACTGCCCCCTCCTGAGACCCCCCCCAACTTCCCCCCACCTGTCCCCTGACAAACCCCTGGGACTCCCATGCCTATCCAACCACTGCCTGTCCCCTGACTGCCCCCCCCCGAACCCTTGACACATCTAACCCCCCCTGCTCTTTGACTGCCCCCCCCAGAAACCCCTGACCCTTCTCCAACCCCTCACCCCCTTACCGTGCCACTCAGACCAGCACGTTTGGCTCCACGCAGCATCAGACATGCTGCTGCATACATGCTGCCATGCTCTCCCACGGAGCCCACAGCCCCCACCCCACACATACCAAGCACCTGCCTTCCAGATTTGAACACCTCAAAATTCAGGAGTGCTCAAGTTCAGTTTGGGCAGCTGTTACTTCATTTCTCCCAAATCAAATATACTGATCCACTGTAACTTGCTGTAGAAAAAGTCAGATAAAATTGAGCAAGAAATGCTTCTCAGTGGTTATTAGGACTGGAATTGCTATTTTCAACAGCCATTGCATTTTTTTGGTTTGTTTGTTTAAAAGGAAGACGGTATTGCACTGGCAAATTCCCCATAGAAAGAAAGAGTGGAACAAAAGAATAATAAAGGCACCTCAACTTTTCCTCATTTATGTAGGATGGCCTTATAATATGCATCCAGATATCCTCCAGTCACACAAGCTGAAAATTGTTCCACTTTACTGCAGTTCCGTAACCATATGGGAACCAATCCTGTCTGTGTTCTGTGCACATCTAAAATTCCTGCTGACAGACCCGCCCTGGGAGCAAGTTACCAGTGACCCAGGGCTGCGGTGGAAGGAGGGTGCAGGTAGGGGGGGAGAGCCCAGGGCTGAGGTGGCAGGTGGTGTGTGTCGGGAGCACTGGTGGGGGGGGGAAGGGAGGAGGGCACTCATGGGGGAGAAGGGAGAAGCCCAGCGCTGGGGCGTCTGGGGATGTGGGTGGGGGGGAAGAGCCCAGGGCTGGGGTAGCAGGGGGATGCGGAGGGGAGCCCAGGGCTGGAATGGGGGGCAGCCAAAATGTTTTTTCTTGGGGCAGCAAAAAACCTAGAGCCAGCCCTGCTTCCTGCTTCAGAAACACCTTGCTAAAAGCAGCTTTGGAGAAACAACGTTCCAAACTGGTGAATCAGATTATTTTAGGACTAGCTCCTAATATGTTTGTGCTAATTCATGTATCTGAGCTGTAGGCACTGACTAAAAGGACAGATGATTGAAGCAATATTTAAACATAAGGTCAGCCTCCTGAAAATACTCACTGCAAATATTAGCATATTTAGAGGAACTGATATAGGCTGATAGAATTAACCAGAGCCAACACCTCCTTTTATGTAATAAAATAGACATTTCCAGTCTGTATCTACAATGTTGTTTTCTTTTCTAATCTCAGCCTTGAACTTTTTACTTTCCTTGCTTCCCATCACTATATTAGAGTTCCATTCAGCTTATCTATTATCTGCCATTATAGGCGTGATATAGCACAGTGCATAGCTATGCAAATTTCTCTCTGCGTGTCAGCTGCAGTCCTCCACCCCAGAAGTGGCTGCCTCTGAATAATTGTGTGAAACACTTTGGGAACTGTGAAAAGCACAGTATTTTATTTGTCTTATTATGCAACATGCCTGTCATCAATGCTAGGCACACTGACCATTTTACACATAAATAAACAATGTATAATGTTAGTTCAAGGTTGATATCAAGGCACAATATCCTCATCAAAAGTTGATAATAGATGATTCTTAGAACGTTCTGTATGAATTGTTTAAGAGCTGGTGCTTGTTTTAGTACTTTAGGTGAAAGAAGTGTCAAACGTTACTAGAAACAAAACGTGTCCAACCAAATGTAACTTTTCATTTTATAATGCCATATCCTTTTTTTTAGAGCCTTTGATTTGTTCGGTTATCTGTTAAACTCATATCCGATTGATATTATCAGTATGAATATGTCTGCAATTGGTTTTAACACAAGGATCATTTAACCTTACATGATGGTTAACTGCAAATCTTCCTCTCTCTTTTTTCTTTTTAGAATCAAGTTTTTTACTGGGAAATGCCCAGATTGTGGACTGGCCCGTAGTTTATAGTAATGACGGTTTTTGTAAACTCTCTGGATATCATCGAGCTGACGTCATGCAGAAGAGTAGCACTTGCAGGTATGTAGCCTTGGTATATTCACAAACTAATTATTTATATTGAGTGAAAGTTAGTACTCTGCTAAAATGTTTAAATGATCTTGAAAGCCTTAATTTAAAAATGATCTGTTAAAAGTTTGCAAAATTACCAATAAACTATTTAAGGTACCAATGCAATCAATAGAATTTATAACTATAAAGGTTGGATACTGCACAGTGCTGACCACCTTGTCTCTGATCCAGCAAAGCACTTAAACACATGGTTAACTGTATGCATGAGTAGTTCCATTGACGTCAATAGATCTACTGAAGTCAATGGAACTAATTGAGTGCTTAAAGTTTAGTACATGCTTATGTGCTTTTGTTGGATCAGGGCCAGACTACTCAGCATGTTGTAGGATTGAGCTATAAATGAAAAGAGAATATTTCTGATGATAATATAGATTTGTTTTTACTTTATAACATTTACCAATGAATATATTTTCTGCCATCCATGTTTTGAAAACAAGCTAGTTCTTCCTTTAATTAGCTTCTGGATCCTGAGTTCAGGAATTTGTGACTTGCCTTGTAACAGCTGTTGATGGTATAAATGTTCTGAGCAGTTCAGGAATGAAGAAAAATCTTCAGTGGAAAAGGAAAATTTTAGAGACTCTGGGCTAGGTTCTCCTTTGTCTTGGAATTGCTCCTGATTTACACCAATATCAGTGAGGTCACAATCGGGCCCTGTAATGAATTTGAAAGAGATATGCAGACATGGTAGGATGTTTAAAAACTGGGTTTTAGTCCACACAAGTGGACGATTTTTACTAGTTTCACTTTAACTGATTCACAAAAGGCCTACCCCCATGACCATACTGAGGTGCACACTGCACTCTGTCACCATCGGGGCAGTTACCCCTAGGAGCAGATGGACATACTGTCACCCCTTGTCTTGTGGTCTGCCAGGAGAGGACAATTTTAATTTATGGCCTGATATCCATCCTACCCTCCTCAACTGAGTGCCTGGGAGATGCTCCAGGAGAGCGCTGAATCCCTGGGAGATGCTTTCTGTGGACTGGGTTAGCCAGCTCCAAGCCCCATAAAGCATGTGCAGCCACAATCCTGGCAGAGCGTCCACTGCCCGGGGCCTACACCTGGTTAGACTGCTGGTAACTGAAGCAACCCAGGGAGCAAATCTGACTCTATACGTGGGGTACATTAACTACCATTCCATTTTCACCAAGAGGCAACAAGCACATTGCTAATGGGAAAACGTAGCCTGCTCTGCTTTCCTCTATTGAGGAGGAGGGGAAACCCTTGGAATCCAAGATTCCTGAAAGTATTCAGGCTTCCTGTAGCAGACAATGGTATAGGAACAAGCTTGTGATATTACCATGCAATATTGAATACAGGCAATAGCAAGCAAGTTCTCAAACTCATGGGGGCTGACGGAGACAACCTCATCACAGCCATCTCAGATGCACTCATAGAATTGCCCTGTTGCACTCCCATGATCACATCTACGTTTTCTTTGTACTCAAACACATCTATATAAGCTACTTGCTGCCAGCTGAGCCTCTTTCCAACAGCTCTGAATTAAAACCATTACAAGTACAGAACAGAACTATAAGAAAATTTTAGTTAAACATCTTTGAAACATGAGGACTTATGAGTTCTCCTATTAAAAATACCCCCTCAATTATACTTCAGATAGTAAAGGTGCCAAAAGGTTTGTTGCCTAGCAGTGTTTTTGTGCATGTTTATGTGTTATGGGTATAACGTGGAGCAGTCTCCCACCTTTTATCTCTTAGAATGTAAAAGTTTATATGGGGTTAAATTCACCCCTATGGAGAGAACCGGCATGAGGCCTGTGCACCATTTAAGTCCCTTGTAAGCCCTGTTTCAATGATTAAAATGGTCCATGGACGTTGGGTATGTTGGCACTGGGGCTGGAAGGTATGACGCAAGTGGACATACCCGCATTAGCTCTGATGAAGGTAGTATCCTAAAAATAGCAATATTGTCCTGGTGGCATGAGCGTGGGAGGGGCTAGCTACCCTGAGTAGGTACCTAGGATCTTGGATGGGAGTGCCTTCAGGGCAGCTGCTTGCACCACTTTGATTAAAATTCTTATTTAGCTCTGATTGAGCTAGTGTGAGTATGTCTACTTGAGCTGGAAGTTACATCTTTCAGCTCCAGTATAGATACCGCCATTGTGTTGGCCCTCTTCACCAGGTCACTCTTATGTTATTCTTGAGTAGGAGGTTAGTAGGATAGACAGGGCTGCTTTCTAATATAGACTCCATTTTTTTTTCTGTTCATTTCCAACTACCCATCCACTTTAGAGTCTGTCTATTTAGCAACCACCTTTTCATTCAAAGACTGGGTCAGACTCTTGTCTACGCCTGATCTTTAGCTGGTTGAGTTACACTGAGCAGTGTGGTGATTTCCACATGCTCCAGCGGCTCAGAATGCCGCCTCAGTGAAAATTCCCATCTTTGCTGGTACATGGGGTATGAGGCTGGGATCGAAAAATTATCCAAAAGGTTTAATGTCCAATGCATGCCTTTTCAGACAGGAAAAGTTTTGAAGCTACTCTCTAATAAAAACTTGTGCTGCTGTATGAAACACAACAGTTTTTGGGTGGACTGTGGCTTTTTGGGTTTACTCACTTGAGTGTGTGGTGTTGAGGGTGAGAAATGACATCGAAGAGGGATTGTGAAGATGATAGCCAGTAAATGTCTGTTTTTTTGATAGATGGTGTAATTTTAATCAACATGATACATAAGATTTTATTTTCTAAATTGGGTTCTCAATCTACATGTGATAAGACTGATTGCTACATCGTGTGTGTCCAAAATAGAATTATTTGATATATAACATAGCATTAGCTGGATTAAAGCAAAGCAGATTTCTGATGCTATGAGATCAGAGTGCTATGGTGCTACATTTATATTGCTTTTCAGGACAAAAATGTATACACATAGAGAGAGATACATAATGTAAAACTTTTCAGACCCTAGACTCTGATTCTTGGGATGCAGTTTAGCTGTGCTTGGTGCAGGTCCTGAGTATGGTGGAGGACAAAGATAGTTTTATTCCACTATTGTGGCTGTCAGTTTGAAGGTGGGCCAGTTTGTCCCCAGTGTAAGTTAGAGCAGATCTGAGGCTGCTCTAAAATTTATGCTTGGCTACCAGCAGCCCAAAGTGGCTATTCCAGCAGCTGGGAATAGCTGGAGTATAGAGATGCACTCACAGACATGGTCCTCACACCCAGGGCCTCGACATTAGCTCTACACCACTTGGGGATACCTCCTATAGAATAGTAGTTCACATCTGGCTAGATCGACTGGCTTTATGGCACATTGTAGCAGCTGAGTGGTACAAAGTACTCAGCATAGAGATGAGAACTGGGCAACCAGAGCTTTGAGCTACAGGGATATAAATATGTTTTTGATTGGCACATATCATGCCAGAAATTGTGTGCTTAATTGTGCACACAATAGCATTGTCACACACACACAGACCCAATTTTTCAGCAGGTGGAAACTTGTAAGTTGATGAATATTGTGTCCCAATGAAATTACAACTGGGATGGCCTGAGGGGCTGCTGCAGTTTCAGTATATTTAGGCTACAATTGCACATGCAAACATTCTTTACTTCCAGTTGCACTAGGAGCTTAAATTGCACTTAGAGAAATATTTCTCTTGTATTTATATGTGCTCATGCAAATTTAGATCTTACTGAGTAAATTAAAAGAATTGACTGTTTATAAAACCTTTCTGAAAATTATATGGTATTGTTAGTAGTAGTCTCAAAATATCATTTCAATGGTCCTTGGTAGCCGTTGATTCCTCTGTGCAAGAACTCATGAAAACACAAGCCCATTGAACACTTGGTTAGCAGAGGTGCTCCATGCCTTGTACATTTGGCATTGTCTGGGGGCTGCTCCATTCCTCTTTTTGGCTTGCCTGTCTCCACAGGGCTTGACTCAGGCCTGGGTGTGACCCACAGTTTTTAGATGAAACTGAGCTTCCCTGGGTGAGTCTGCGTGCCCTGGTGGAACCATACACAAAGGGACACAGTATTAGGGGATCACAGCTCTTTATTGAACCGGTTGTTTACAGGCAGCATTATCGGGGAAATTGCTGCACTATTCTAATTCACGATCTCAGGGGAGTGAGGGAAACATTCACTCCTGGTTTGATCTATTGCTGTTTAAAGTTGGATGAAAAATCTGTAGGTAAAATCCTGGCTCTGCTGAAGTCAATGGCAAAACTCCCACTGATTTCAGCAGGGCCAGGATTTCACCCCGGATGTCTAGTGAATGGACATCAGTGTTCAAGAATAATTAAACTTGACATTGAGATGGCTTCTCATTTACGCTAAAGGCCCCTTATACTATCAGGGCGTCACAAAGAGGCCTTGTTGTGAACGAGAATCAGGCCTGGGGAGTTTCCATTGAGGTTTATTATAAAGGGTGCTGTGCTTTAACTTGCAGATTTTTGAAGCTTCTAATTCGCGAGTTGGTGGCCGTTGTTCATTTTGGGTGAATCCTTTTCAAGCTGGCATTGGCCCGCATAATGCTGTCGTGCTGGTTTTCATCGAATGCCCCTTGATAAACAGGGTTGTAATTTTGGTTTAGGATCCTGCCATGCTTTGCCATTCACCCAGCCTTCAGAACCTCACAGAATTATCCATTAACACGAAGAGGGCACTACTGGTGACACCACCAGCAGCGGTCTGAAACTGACTAGCAATACAAGAGTCCTGTGCCCACTCAGAGCTGCACTGTATTGAATGATTCTTCTGTTTCGGGGGGTGCTTGGGAGGGAGGTAAGAACACAAACAAGATAAATACAAATTGACCTGCTTAAGAAAGAGAAAAAAATTGTCTAAAGTTGCTCCTTTCTGCGACTATCTCAGTGAGTCTTATGTGTCTGCGATATGTCCATCATGTAGATTGTAGGATCCCCAGCATGGAGTGGTCTCCATATTTGTCTTGTACAGTGTGCTGTTGATGCTTGACAAGTAATAAATAACCACAACCGGTGACAGAGGAAGACAGTGTGTTGATAAAGGAGTAGGGATGGGAGTCCCCCCAGTGGTTTTAAAAAAAAGAAAAAGAGAGGGGGACAGTCAAAATTAAATCTGTGATAAACAGAGATCTTATGTAACTTGTATGGCAGAGTTGCTTTGTTAGTTCCCTATGCACCTGATACTAGAAACTGTCCATTGAAAAGTTTAGTTATTGCAGCACAAGACCTTGAAATGTTTCCTTATATGGGAAAATATTGTAAGATTTGAACTTTAGAGATTGACTGCTGTCATAAATTGATTTTCTTGTAAACATATAGTTGATTGATCATATTCAGCAGGGTTATATAGTTACTCCTTAATACCTAATATCCCCACTGTACAAGATGCTGAATACAGCTAGTCATTATACCTCTAATTAATATTGATTGTTCCTGCACTTATAAACTATGTAAACACTTGAGCAGAATCTTTTTTCTGTAGTCTCGTGCTAAGGGGAAAATTGTTTTAAATCTCTGGAACAACACAACAGAAAATTCAGTTGCATGACACATTATGCTAAACCTCTCGGGTCATATTTTTGTTTTGCCCTGTCAGTGCATTAAAGAGAACAGATTAAAAAGAAATTGAACATTCCAACCTTAGTTGTTGTCACCTCAAATGTAAATGTAGAAAACATTATCAGCTGAAATTATAAATAGAAAACAGATTGTTTGAAAATATTCTGTCTGCAGTGTGTTGTGGAATTATCTGAAAGACAGCCATGTATTAATAGAAGTTGGATTCTAGGTTGGTGATGAATTAGAAAAATGATGACATTATTGAGTGGTATCTTGTACAACTCTGCTGATTTGGTAAAACAGATTGCTGGCATCAGTCATCACAGAAAAGTTCAGTAGCATCTCCTTAATAATTTGCACTGGTAACTTAGTAATGACATATACTATATCGGTGCCTGCCTTTGTTTTGCTGTGAATAACTTCCTTTAGTATCCCACAAATATTATAGGACGTTTTTGATCTACAGGCCAGATTCTGATCCCATTCTTCTCACTGAGTAGCATCTTACTCTGCGAGTATCCTCTTAACCCAGTAGAACTACTGTGCTAGTGTGAAAAACTGCTTACCAGTAGTGAGTAAGGAGTTCACAGTCTGGCCCTAACACAGTTAAGTCACTAACAACTTATTTTGTTGTTTCTTGCAGCATAAGTGTAAAATAAATCTCAGTTTACTGAAGCTCTGAAGGTTTGTCAACCAATAAAAGAAAAACTTCTTTTAAACTGTAGAGACACTGGTAGCCTTATTTCCTCCTTTATCTTTAATTTTCATGGAGGTTTCTATTGTGGATTGCCATTCCAACTCAAAATGCCTGTGAACAAAGAAAATGGCAATTAAAAGTATGTTCATCCAAGCATTTGACAGCTTTTATTCTATCTTCCTTTTTCTTGCACTTCTTTAATTGTAGATCTGCATAGAACTGTCTTCATTTATATTTGGTCCTGGGGAAGAACAACCATGAGGGCTCAGATGTTCTGTTATTAAATTCAGTGTTTTAGGGTATGTCTCTACTGCAGCTGGAAGGTGTGATTTCCCACCCAGGTAACTCCCCGCTAGCTCAGCTTGAGCTGGTGCGCTAAAAATAGCAGTGTGGACATGGCAACACGTTTGGCAGCTCGGGCTAGCCACCTGAGTCCAAGCCTGCCTGGGCCGCCACTGTGGGCCAAGCTTGGGCTGCGATGCCCACACTGCTGTTTTTAGCACACTAGCTCAAGCTGGACTAGCATGAGTCTGTCTACCCACGCTGTGAATCACACTTCTCAGTCAGGTCAGTACACAGGTGTTTGGGAGCCTGGGGCAAAATCTGAAACGGAAGCCCTCCCACCTTCCAAAAAAATTGTCCCTGAGAGGAGGACCTGGGGAGTGGTGGCATATTGGAGAGGAGCCTCCCCTGCAACCCCACAGTGCTGGCTCCTGTCCTAAGGGGCTGGGTCCAGCTCCCTGCTTCGGGTGTTGTGACCTGGCTCACAGGCTTGCATCACCACTCAGTTTGGACTGGTGGTCCCTCCACTGCGAAGGAGCTGCTAGGCCAAACCTGAATGGTGCGGCAATCCCACGCATCAGTTTTCCTTGCACCCTCCTTTCCCCTAGGTGACCCTGCTCCCAGCTGCAGTGTAGACATACCCGTAGAAGTAAAGTCAATGGAGCGGTTCCCATTTATACCAGCCTCCTTTTGAAAAACTCCAATGAAGAAGCTTAGGCAGTCTGTTCCATTGTCCAACCGTTCTTAGAGTTAGGAAGTTTTTCCTGAGATTTAATCTAAACCTGCTATGCTGTAGTTTGAACTCATTACCTCTTGTCCTGCCCTCTGAGACAAGAGAGGACAACTTTTCTCCTGTCTTTTTTATGGCAGCCTTTCAAGTATCTGAAGACCATTATCATATCTCCCCGCCCTGCCCATCTCCTCTTTTCCAAACTAAACATACTCAGTTCCCTCAGCCTTTGCTCATATGATTCACATTCCATCTCTTTGATCATCTTTGGCTCTTGCCTCTGGATCCTTTCAGGTTTTTCTGCATCCTTTCTGTACATTGGTGCCCAAAACTGGACACAGTACTCCAGCTTAGGCCTAACCAGCAATGAGCAGAGTGGTACTATCACCTCCCGTGCTATGCCTCTGTTAATGCAACCTAAAATTGCATTTGCTTTATTTGCAACAGCATCACGTTGCTGATTCATGTTGAGGTGGTGATCCACCACAACTCCCAGATGCTTCTGAGCAGTGCTGCTGCCAAGTTAGTTTTCCCCCCATTCTGTATCTATGTGTTTGGTTTTTCTTCCCGAAGTGTAGCACATTACATGTGTCTTTGCTGAATGTCATTTTGTTGTTTAAGCCCAGTTCTTCAATTTATCAAGATCCCTCTGAATGTGAGCTCTATCCTCCAAAGTATTGGCAACCCCTACTAGCTTTGTGTCATCCTCAAACTTGATCAGTATGCTCTCCATACTTACATCCAGGTTATTAATAAAGGTGTTAAACAACACCAGACTCAAAACAGATCCCTGTGGGAACCCCCCAATTATGTATTCACTTAATGGTAGTTCCATCAAGCCCACATTTCTCTAGCTTACTTATCAAATGTCATGTGGGACTGTGTCACAAGCCTTGCTGAAGTCCAGGTATGTTATGTCCATCACATTCCTCCTATCCAGCAAATCAGTTACTTTCTCAAAGAAGGAAATCAAACTGGTTTGGCATGATTTGTTCTTGGTAAATCCATGCTGGCTGCTAGTGATCACCACTTCATTCGCCAGGTATTCGCAAATTGAATGTTTATACTTTGCTCTAGTATCTTACTAGGTATCGAGGTTTGGCTGACTGCTGTATAGTTCCCTGGTGCATCCTTTTCCCCCTTTTCAAAGGTGGACGCTATGTTAGCCTTTCTCCAGTCTTCTGGGATCTCTCTTGTCATCCATAAGTTTGTAAATATTATTGCCAGTGGCTCCAAGATTTCTTCAGCTAATTCTTTTAGTACCCTTGTGTACATAGCATCTGGCCCTGCTGATTTGCATCCATTCAAATTGGTCGGAAGATCTGATGTGTTCTTTACTTTTTCCCAATCTGCATGCCTTCCCCTTTATTATCTATAGTAACTTCACTAGTCATCTGGTCACACATTATTTTTTGTGAGAAGACTGAAGCCAAGTAGATATTGAGCAGCTCTGCCTTTCTATCATCCTCCATTCCCAGCTCACCTTCTCCATTGAGCAGCAGACCCGCACCATTGTTAAGTTTGCATTTATAGCTGTTTAGTGGAGGGGAGGAGGAGGAATGTACAGATGCATTTTAGTACTTTTTCCAAACAGTGTGATACAAAAATTAATTGAATAACATGAAATAAGTAAATGTATTTGCATATTTCTTAAGAGTTGTGTAATAGTCTAGCAGTTTGATTTCTTGTGCAATAAAAAGGCAATTCATCCAGTTCTATTTTATTCCACAAATTAAGCAAGTGAGGTAAATATAGTGTAACTAAACCTCAGAGGAGTTTAATGGAGTTTTGCACATTTGTATCAGCACAGGGAATTTGAACCAGGGATGCTCTTCCATTGAAATTCACCCTGCCAATATGAATGACAGGTGCTGGCACTTGTATAATTGATGTTGGGGATGCACTATTTGAAAGGTGTAGTGTTGAACAGGGTAGCTGAGGAATTGATCCAGCAAGGCACTTAGACACGACTCTAACTTAAAGCATGTGAGTTGTCCCAGTGATTTCCTTCCCACTCACATGGGATAAATGCAAACTTGACTTGACGTCAGAGGGACAATTCGTACTCTTAAATCCCCCAATCCAGCACAACTTTTATTTGCAAGTGAATTGCAACCTTTATTTCTTGTTGGTGAAATCCTGTCTTGATTCATAATCAGACCTTTATAAGTAAACTCTGATTACCTGAATGTCTTGGGGTACCTCTGGATAATTTTAAAAAACAGAACTTGGTCCCTGTCTGAATTTTGGATTTGGGGCATGGGAGCAAATTTTGAGTAACTCAACATTCTCATAACCGATGCTTGGATCATCAGGACTTATCAGTAGTGGATTCCATTCTGCCTCACAAGTATAAAGGGTTCTAAGAGGATTTGAGAATTTGCATGGCTTTTGTTGAGTTTTCTTCTCCACTTTATCATTTTGTCACTGTAGCATTTTTACGTGTTGCCCCAGTGGTAGTAATAGGATATGCTTTTGTATATTGTCAGCTCTTTTTTTAACACTCTAGCCTTGAATGTGTGCCTAGAAAGTCACTTATAAAATGTAAAATGACAGCACATAAATCTTTCTTACAATAAATAAGCAGCCTCGATTGTTTGCTTTATAGGTTTCATGGCAATCTTGGAATACCATAAATGTTGATATGAGGTGTAACTCATAGTTACATTTCAGTGATGACGATTACAGCATAGCCAATGTTTATAAGTTGTTACTTGAGTGTGGAAAAAAACAGAAATGGATTTTTCTTTTCCAGTTTTATGTATGGGGAACTGACGGATAAGAAGACCATTGAAAAAGTCAGACAGACTTTTGACAACTATGAGTCAAACTGCTTTGAAATTCTTCTGTACAAGAAAAACAGTATGTATAACATTGTATGCAACTGGTGGTAATTGACAGTACATTTTTTAAAATGAATAATTGAGCAATACCAATGTTTCTTTTAGCATTTGTGTGGGAGTTTGGGGCAAGATTGTTAAAAGTGGTTAGTGGTTTTGGGTGCCTTAATATTTGAATGGGCAACTTGAGACCAGGGCCAGCACCAGGGGTATTGCCGCCCCAAGCAGTCAAAAAAAAAAAAAAAGCCGCGATGGCTATTGTGATCTGCGGCAATTCAGCGGGAGGTCCTTCGCTCTGAGTGGGAGTGAGGGACCCTCCACTGAATTGCTGCCGAATACCTGAAAGTGCCGCCCCAAGCACCTGCTTGATAAGCTGGTGCCTGGAGCTGGCCTGCTTGAGACCCCTTAAAAGACTCTGGTTTTTAGTGGGTAGGTGCTCAGTACTCTGAAAGTCTGGCCCCTTTAAAATGCCTCAAGTGAGGGCCCCAGAAACATACCCCAAAAGTTTCAAAAATGAGTTATATGAAAGTGATCAAACTAGGTACATTTGTAGGAAGCACTGTGCGAGGTGCTCCATGCAGATTGGAGAATGTCCGTCAATCATGAGCTGGAACACTCATGTCCCAGGTGTCTATGGTCCTGTCACTTGTGCCTACTGATCTGATGGCTCTATGATGCGTAAAGATACCCATTAGGAACTTGGATTAGACCACCAAACATAAGACCCAGTCAAGAATTATTACAAGGTTATTGGAATGCAGAGGACAATGTAGTAACTCAACAATGTGACCAATTCTCTCCTTCAGCTGTCTGGCCTCTCCAGCAGGTTTCAAGGACTGGAGATGATTTTACTTCAGAGTCAGGTTGCTACTACATATTGCCACTCTAGTCTTTCTCTTTAGGTGTTTATGCTGCTCCTGTGCATTGTTCTTCCTCATCAACATTTAACATGATACTGGAAAAAATCTGTCAGTTATGGATTGGCTGGCAGAGTTTACAAACTCTGTGTTTTTAACTCTTACAGTCCCTCTTTTTTTTAATGCTTGGACTTAATCACTATTCAAAGAATACTGCTGCCATGAGATCCCGGAAGCTTGACCCAGTAACTTGCATGTTCATTCGGTTATGTGAGGCCACGTAATGGAGGCTGTAGCCTTGTAAGCTGCTCTCCACAGGCAGACCCCTATGCCTGCATGGAGTAGCTTGCAGGATTGGGTCCTTAGCTTTTCCTAGTGTACGTCAGTTGCAGGAAACAAATGCACTGTAGGAAAGGGTAAATTGTGTTCCAGGGCCTCATCCAATAGTTGTGCTATATCTCAGTACAAACACTTCTGTTTCTGATAACTATGAACAGAGGATTTAAGACAATGCTGCTCCCTGAGATTGTACCTGCTAAGACTTCCTGAAATTATACGTGTGTTCTTTATACTTCATTTCCAGTTTCCCTTTGTAGAAGAAATCATCCTGTCCTTTGCCTTGCACACACTTAAGCAGTAATAAGTTATCCTAAGATTCCCCAAATTCTGCCCACCCGAAGTATTTTAGCAAACTTTTCCATTAAAAGAAGAACAATTGCAGCTCTCACTTCCAGTATTGCTGCAGGTGTCTTGACATGTTCTGTGAATGACACCATTCTGGTCTTTGGCATATGGTCATGTCTGTTCTTTTGCTTTTCTGCTGCTCTGCTCTTTTGTCCATGCACTCTGCCTGATTGCTCCCACATATTAGGAAAATGTCCTGAGATGGGTTTGCCCTGCATTTCTCCACTGGAGGAGGCTTCTAATGTTTCCACGCCCTGTTTCCAGCTGGTAACGGAATGGATCCCTGGCAATTAACTCTCCCCTTTGCTATTGGGTTATCTTATTAAAAATAAGCTGAAGTGGCAGCTCCTGGTTAATTTCCCTTTTATTTTTAAATAGAAAAGCTAAAAGCTTTCTCCTGATCTCTTTTCCATATCAGGCCAACAGCTTTTGCTTAGAAAAGAATATCCCCTGCTTGAGTGAATTGCCTCTCAATAAATCCCTGAAACACAGCTTCCTCATTAAAACCTTCAGCTGTGCCCAGATTTCCAGCTCTTCTGTCTGTAGTTTTTATAAGATATGCAGGATAGTGGAAGGATTTTGTAATAAGAAAATATCCAAGTACAGTCTATAGGGTCATTCTCTGTTCAGTCTTGGATCGGATCCCATCCTTAAATTCAGTCTCTCTTGCTCTCTCTCCTCTTCTCCAAAGGCAAGAATTAAGACTCCTTTTGGTACTAACACTTTAACTGGCTGACTTCTGTCTCAGCAAATGCATTGTCCAGCACTTGGTTCTACACAGTCATAATCTGTATCTGGCTTCCTGCAGGTTGGCAAAACGTGACCTCACTACATAAGCACATGTTAAAGTTAACATTGTAGCAAAAAATAGGTAGTGTACGTTTCTTCTAGAACACCTGCAGAAAATACAGACTGTTCCCAGATTGAGGGGTTTCAGTTTATTCCCACTGGAGGCCAGATGTGTCACCAGCCTTCTGCTCTGAGTTCACTGCACTTTCATAGACCAAGCGTGAGAACACCCAGTGTTCATTTCAAACCCCACTCTGTGCCTAGCAGTGCTGTGTGTTCTTGCTCATGAGTTGTGTAGGTTTTTCTCCTGAGAGATTCTTTTGGGAGCAACTGAGATTTGTTTGGCTTCTCCTTTGCCTCTAGCATAGTGAGAAGTATTATCCAGAGCTGCTGCTTTCAGGCGTTATCCTCAGGATTGCTGCCCTCAGGCACTTACTTAGCATTTTAAGCTTGCTGTTATGAGGACTGCCTGGTTTCCTTATGTTTATTAGAGTGCCTTCTGCTTTTTAATTAGTTACTTGTCTAAAGAGCTGCACATTACAAACCTCTTAGAAGCCAGTGTTCAGGTCTGTAAATCTTGAGTTGGCCATTGGGAGTTGAAATAATGGAGCAGTCAGCACAATGTCCCTGGAATAAACCCTAAACCACAGGCCTTCCCTGTGCTTGTACCACTTACTGCTACTGTGCTCATTTAATCACAATCAGTTCAGTGTAGCCACACTAGCCATGGTGAATTGCAGTTTTGACCTTGTCTACACTAGTCCTGTGCTAAACCATTTTATTTGCAGTGCCCTCTGGGCACCTATTCTGCAGTTTCTGGTACAACTCCAGAAGCAATGCATGGTGGGAGATTTTGAAAGGCCAGTGGTGCATTGTGGGTGGACTAGTCTGTGTCCATACTGGCACCAAAACAGTTCAGACTGAAAACAATTTTTAACCTGGATGAAAGCATGTCTAATCCAAATGGCATTGTGCATTCTTCTAAGCCATCCTCCAGCATGAGGTCTGAAGATGCTCAAAAGAAGTGGATGCCTGTGAAGTAGCCGATGCTGCTCTGTTTTTGGCCCTTCAGTAGCCTCTGTGGGGAATGTTGAGACATTATGCTGCAGATCTGTGGAACCACAGTTAGACCAGCTCTGCTGAATGGAAGTGCAATGTGGGCACAGAGGAAAGCTGAAGAATGTTGGAATGATATTTTCCATTCTCGTGGTCTCCATCCACTTCTCCATATCTAGTGGCAGAAAACAATAGAAGCCTTACTGCCTTACTATATTTTGTACTTACAACTTGGAAACAGAAGATTAGAAAGCAGGAAATAGAAAAAATCCTTCCCAAAGCTGAGAGGGACAGATAGAAGACAAAGAACTCAGACACACAATTCCCTCCACCCAGAGTTGAAAAAAATCCTGTTTCCTGATTGGTCCTCTGGTCAGGTGGTTCAGATTATTCTTTCCAGGTGAAAGGGACGTTAACCCTTAGCTATCGGTTTATGACAAGGACAAGATCAGAAATGAGGCTATTCAGAAGCCGAACCAGGCACTGTCTCCATCCGCAATGGTTCAGTTTCAATGGCTTTCTTGGCCTGGACATATTGTTAGACTAGAAGACCAACCAGTTTCAAAGCATGTGTACCAAGGAATGCTGCAACTTGTTTGCCATGTTTGCCAAAAGCTTCAGTGGTGTGACAAGATTGCCAGGGATGGATATAAACTGAATATACAATCACACCACCTTAAGCACCTTGCCAGAGATTAATCCATGTGACAGTTTGCAAAGAGGCCATGTCCTATGCTGATGACACTGGAGAACCTCTGTGTATGGATGTGAGGTGTTGCAAGCTTGCTATGGGGAGCAAATGACTCTCAGGGTGGCCCATTTTTTCTAGTGTAGGTAAGGCTTCACTGACAATGCCATTCATACAAGTGAACTGCGTATCTCTAAACAAACTGTGTAGGATCCCAAATCAATAAGAGTAAAATCTACCTCCCCTGCAGCAGATCAGCATGCAGCAATAGAACTGAAGTGGTGCACAATCCTTGTGGTGGCTGACTACACAGGGGTGAATTTGACCTTATAGAGAACAGGACACTTGCTGGTTTTCCTGGTACATCATGCAGGAGAATTCAGCATATATATGCACACAGCAGGAATGATAACCCCCCCCCTCCCCTGACTATATCCCCTGAGCCCTGAACCAACCAAACTGAACTCCACCATGTGAGGGTCATCCTGTCCCCATTACCTGGCCCGCTTATTTATACTCAGTGACTGCTTGTAACCTATTGTATGAGTGATGTACTCCCACTACTGCCTGACTGTATCTTGATCCCACCCACCGTACACCCCGCATTGAGGACATTGCAGACTGTATCTGTTATGTGCTGTCCAATACCAAAATAATGACGTCCCTCTATGCTCTGTATGTTACCCCCAATGACCAAAAACTGACATTTCAAACTCTCTGTATCATTTATCTTTAAAATATTCCCTAATAAACTTTTAAATCTGCTAACTTAACCACTCCAGCATGTTAGGTGCTTCGTTGATTGCTTAACCAAAGTGCCAGGTTTGTAAAATGGTTTTACCTTTAGTTCAGATACTAAGAGGAAGATATATCGGTGGGTTTATTATCTATTGGTTAGAACAGCAGAGAGACTGGGAGTCAGACCTCTGGGGCTCTATATTCAGCTGTGTATGTGGAGGGGCAGGGTATCGTCTGGTGATTAGCCCAGCAGACAGGGAGGCAGGATGGCTGAGCTCATCTCTCAAATGTTCTTTTTTATGTGTGGAAGAGTGTCAAATCTGGGACATGGCACGTTTGACAGCATCATCCTCATTTACAGAGAAATTAAAAAATATTTTTGAAAAAATCTAAAGCTCGTTTTTTAAAGATGACCAGCAAAGGAAAAACATAGGTGACTTTGCCATTTTGTTTTGGTTCTCTGTGATGTGTAACGTGGATCTTCAAGGTTTTCCTCTCGCATTGTTTGTTACTTTAGAAATATCAGAAAGTTTTGCATACCCTGAGAATGAGACCCACCCAGACTCCAAAGGGGGCAGAGAATGATAGGGAGAGACTAGGCTAAAGGGGGAACAGTAAAACAGTGTTATGGCAGAAATTATTTTGGGGTTCTTCCTTTGGTTACTTGTGATTAGTTCATTGGATTGCTAGCATTTTCTCATTTTAATGTGCGTCTGAATATATTATAGACACAAACAAACATGGCAAAAGTACAGCTATCTAGAAATGGATTTCAGATAAATGTGTGCAATACAGCATTTAAATCATGAAAAGCCCCGTGTCGGAGTTGTGGAAGGCTGGTATTCTATCACATGCCCCGGTTTCTTTCTCTCTTCTCCAGGAACCCCAGTTTGGTTCTACATGCAAATCGCACCTATAAGAAACGAACATGAAAAAGTGGTTTTGTTCCTGTGCACTTTTAAAGATATCACTTTGTTCAAACAACCAATTGAAGATGATTCAACAAAAGGTAATTTTTAAAATAAATTAATGTTAAAATACACACATTCAAGTTGAACCTCAGAGCAGAAGCAAACAATGAACGTGAAGTGTTTCTTGGCTTACACATTGCTAAGGAAATACTTAGCAATGTGTAAGAGTTCGGACATCGTTCTGCTACGCTTGTGGTATAAAACTCTAAGATCAAGCAGTGTGTGTGTAATAAGTTTCAGAGTAGCAGCCGTGTTAGTCTGTATCGTCAAAAAGAACAGGAGTACTTGTGGCACCTTAGAGACCAACAAATTTATTTCAGCATGAGCTTTCATGAGCTACAGCTCACTTCTTCGGATGCGTGGAATGGAACACACAGACAGGAGAACATTCTATGTGTGTTCCATTCTATGCATCCGAAGAAGTGAGCTGTAGCTCACGAAAGCTCATGCTGAAATAAATTTGTTAGTCTCTAAGGTGCCACAAGTACTCCTGTTCTTTGTGTGTGTGTAACATTCATTAACAACATGCTGCAACTGTCCCTAGACTTGGTACATTTTTTTTTGGTATGGTTTCACTGATTGTTTCAGCACAGCTAGATTTTGCTTAGATTAGAAACTAGTATCACTTTGAGACTTTGTTAGCCACTTTTAATTATTTGTTAAGCTTTACTGTTTTAGGAGATTGAAAATTAAATGTCTTTCCCTAAAGAGATTATAATTTTCCATTTAGTAAACACCTTTTTTCCCCTTGGTGATGAGATACTGATATCTTTTTTCTGTTGAAGGTGAAATTACAACGAAATGGCCCATTTTGCTTGTTCCTTGTTTGCCAGCAATGATATCCACATAGCTCTGGTTGTTGGGTTTATTTGTTAACAGCTGCTGCAGATGGTGTTCATTTGGATGTGCAGTGGCCTATTCAAATAAACACCCAGGGCTTAGATCCTCAGCCTTGTCCAAGGACAGCTGCTGAGGAAGGGTGAAAAGGACCTGTTTATACTGTCTGTCTCGATCCTGAGGCATATTCTGTGCTTCATGACTGTTGTATGCTAAGTTTATGTGTGTGTTGTTTTTCTAATTATACTTAGTGCACACTTCCTTAAGGGAAATAATATCCTGTTGCATGCACATCCAAGATTTGCTTTGCATTTGCTTATCGTTTATTTATTCCTCACCTTCTCCCTCACCCTGCCCCCCAACTTGGCAAAGTCTGTGTTTCTCATGGAGAACTATGGACACTCAAAGCTTTAAAGAGAAACTCTTGGTGTCCTCCAAGTGCAAAAAAACAGGGTCTGAATGATTTTCGTACAGTGTGGATAACATCTGATTATCCATGTTCAGGTAACTCAAAAGTTACTGAATATATTTGTCAAGCTGTCTGGAGAGACTTACGAGCATGTGTGCCAACCTCAGGGCAAACTGTCCAGGAACAGGACATAGAACATACAGCCAGTTTGGGGTTTATCACTAGATTTCACCAACCAAGTAACAAGTGTGAACTCATCAGATACTATAACAGCCTTAACATGGAGTCCTAGAGAGTCCCCTCGGACACACTGATCTATCTTGCCACCCAGGCAAGCCTGCCTTTTGATAGATGATCCCTTACATCAAAAATCACCACAATGTTCAGGTTACTCCCACTCCCAAAGAACCAGTCACTTTCCCCAGGTCATTTGTACCTTAGATCTCTCATCAAAGACAATGCTTGTAGCCAATCCTGTATTTAACTAAAAGTTTATTAACCAGGAAAAAGAAATAAGAGAGTTATTTACAAGGTTAAAGCAGGTAAACATATACACCGAATGAGTTACAGTCTTAGGTATCAAAAGGTTATAGATGTTGCTGTAATATACAAGCTCTTTGTGTCCTTGAGGGCTAACCCAGGCAAAGCAGCTTGGGGATCCCTTTCTCTCCACATTCCAAGCAACGTAGTGATAACAAGTTTTTCTTGACATAGATTTTTATCCCCTTCCCCAGGGCTCAAGCTGATGGGATGAGGATTTGTGCACATCTCCATTTCATAGATGTTTGGGAGAGAGGGGAACCAAGAAAGTCTTTTGTCCAATGATGTTCTACAGTGGCTTGTCTAATACCCATAGGCCTTCTTTTGTTGGGCAGGAGATGACACCTCTTGTGGTAAACTAGTATTTCACTGTAGCAGGGTGGATGGTCCACCTCTGCAATATGTGTTTATGGGGGAAAATGTTAAAAAGCTGTGAAAATTCTCCCTGTTTATTGCTGCTGTCTGAAATGGGAGGGTATCGTTATTTTCAAATGCCAATTGTTACATTTAAGCACCATTCCAAAATATTGCCCTGTAGCAGGCTGAGATTTTAACCTGCCAGTTTAAAAAGTGCTTGCTCCTGTAAAGCCCATTTTCCGGGCATGGGGACGTATTGTCTTTTGCTTTCACATGGGCAGACTGACCAACATGGCTGAAGTCTAACAGCACTCGATCAGAGTACTTTGGGTAAAATATCCAATACAAGCCTGTTTAACCCCACATCATTGGCCTGATTTTCTTCTCACTTACACTGGTGTAAATCAGGAGGAGCTCCCTGTGTTTGTTCTTCTCTCTCTCTCTCTCTCTCTGAAAATATTAGATTATAAATGTTGGCATCAGTACTTGGAAGAAAAAAACCCAGCACTGTTGCATTACCTTTTGTATCTCAATTGAATGAGTCTGTATTGCCCCACTGCATTGGAATTACAGCACTGCTTTGTCAGATGTAGTGCTATAGGATATGCATAATTCATTTTTCTTGCAGATAACATCGCTGTATGCGCACAGGCTCGCAGAGCACTTTAGTTTTGAATTATGGGCTTGATAGATGTATAAATTACAATTTACTGGGAAATTTAGAAGCATTTATGAAAAGCACTATGGTAAAATACTGCTTTAAAGTACTAGAATTTGTCACTGAAAGGACTCATATTTTTTTAAGACTTTTTTTGTTTTGAGAGTCTATCAGGGCTATGAAGTACATAATACATAAGTAAAACATATGCCCAATGTAACTATGAATGGTGTATTTGAGCTACTGTCTATTATTTAAGATGTCTATTTCATTTAAGATGAAAAATTCAACAGCAATAAAATATCGATGACATTATGTACTAATCCTGCCATACCAATGTATTCTGCAGTATCGGCAAGTATATTGCCATATCCTAGAGCTATAATATATCTCACTCCTGCAAAACGCAAGGAAATAGCATTTAAAATCATAACAATTAGACAGTGTCTCAAGGGATAGGTGCTAGGATATGGAACCTTTCCCTTCAAGGTCATCGGCTTCACTGTGGCCCAGATTGATGGGTTGCCAAAAAGCATTTCCTTGGATTTGATGGCTTCAGTCCAGTTTCTAGTGGGCAAATGTCCACCTCACAAAAATCATCATTGCAGCTGGCATCACTGTTGGCAGTCTGAGCAGGGGTGGAGGCTTAGCCATTATCTGACTCCTAGACGTGATTCCTCTAGGCCTGAATCTTGCGCACAAGTTTGCATTGCTGCTGCCAGTCCTATACCTGTTCTGTTGAGGGCTTAAGTTATCAGGGATGTCTACACGTGCCTTTCACAAAAACTAAATTCACTTAAAAAAATCTGAAAATGCCACTTAAAGGAATGTTCCTGATAAAAGCCTGCGTGCTCCATACACAACCGAAACCACATTAACATAAATCTCTTGCAGTTAATGTTTAATGAGAGAATAATCCCATTGAAAGAAAATCTAACCCACTGAGAAAATAAAAATTGAAGTAAGAGAGTAACGTTGTTTGTTTTAAATGGATACATTCTCCACATACAAAACCAATAGCTTCTAAGCAATATATGAAATAATGAATATAGTTTTGGGTATCCAGGTTTACAATGCATTTTTTTGTACTTGCAGCTCAGGTCAAATAGCTGCATTTATTATTAAACTTAAATCTAAAAATTCACGTTGGTGGCAGAGTCATGAAACTTGTTTAGAAAAAATGAACAGCAAGATAAATATGGAATGTTCTGCATTTGAACGTGTTTGGAATCACAGTTAAGCTAGAGGAAAGGCTGAAATTACATACAATATGAAATTACGTATCTCTTATGTAGCACTTTTCACCAGTAGATCTCAAAGCACTTTGCAAAAGAGAGCAGTATCCTTATCCCCATCTTACAGATGAGGAAACTGAGGCACAGAGCGGTAAGTGACTTGCCTAAGCTCATCCAGTGTGTATGCACCCATTTTAAGCTGACCAGTGGCTGAATGTGAGTGCAAAATAGGTGTGTGCTCACTTGTTAGTATGCAATCAATGGTGCAGGCAAAAATGGTTGTGCAAAAACAGAAGTCACGCATTTAAATGTATCCTAGCATTACAGCAGATTATTAAGCATCGGAATACACGGAATTTTGAAGTCAATGAATTTGGCCTAATATCACTGAGCTAGATGGGATACTTGTGTGCACACGGATAACATCTTGCTCCTTCAGTGGTCTCATTGTCTTCAGTGGGCCTGCTTGTCGAGTAAGGCATTAGTTAATGTGTGCAAAAGTCTTACGATCTGGCCCATTATTTTCTGCTTTTTCTTTTTTTATATCCCATTCACCTCTGTCCCTGGTAAAGCTACAGTATAGTGGAAAATATTATCATAGAAAATAGTCCATTTCACCAGCTACCGTTTATCCATAATAAGGAACAAACATCTAGCCAATGTAATGATCTGAATGGCTGAACATCCATAAATGATTTAGAATTGCATATACTCATTACTGATGTTAGAAACTGATATATCTTTCTCATTTTATATTTCCAAACTGCCTGACTCCAAAAATTGCTAGAGCTCTGCTTTGGTTTGTATGCCATAGAATATACAGGGTTTAAGGTGTTGTTGTATATTAACCATTTCATGCTGCACTACAAGATGGGGGAAAAAAGGACTTTTCATTGTGCTCCTATGGGCAGGAATCAACATTAGAATTACTGTAATTACCCTTTTACAGTCTTTTTTTCACAGAATATCATTGTTAACCTAAGCATTTTTCCTGCAGATTAAGATCTTGGATACTACTGTGAGGCATTGATTTAAATGCCTTCATTATTTCCTTTATTTTTAAGATCAGATGAACCCTGACACAGAGGCTAATTGCAACCCAGTAGAGCTACATTAATGTTTTCTTAAGGGAAACCAGTTGGTTTTCAGCAGAGCAAATATCCAAATAATATGATATTTCCTTGAGACTTTTAAACTCTTCATGTTCCCTTATTCATATGTGGTTTATAACGACTATAATATCCATTACCGCCTCCATTTTCAAATGTGGCAATTTCAAGGCCCTGTAATCAGATCATCAATAGTATTTTGGTGCTTAACTTCCATTGATTTCAGTGGGAGGGCCGATGAGAGGGGGAGGAAGCCCCTGTCACACTCTGGGGATCCTTCCTTTATCCTTGCAGATAAAGAAGGTGATGGGGGAGCTGGTGTAAATGTTTGGCAGGCTGGGCGATTAAGGAGACTTTCCAGTGCTGGTCAAACAGCAGAAGGAAGTGCAGAACTTGCAGAACTTCTAACAGTCCCACCATTTGAAGAGAAAGCTTTTTGCTTGCCTGACAGGCTCTGCCACAAAAACCCCCAAACTCTGCAGGAGTTTATAAGGGAGCAAGCCCTGGTGCAGCAACAGCTCCTACAAAGTGTAGTGAGTCCTGCAGTGGGGATTGGCAATCAGATGCAGGGCTAGGCCTCTGCAAGGTGGGCCCCGCAGACGACCCTCATGCATTTGTGATCGTGTTGGAGAGAGTGGCTTCCAGGGCAGGATGGAATAGGGAGACTGGGTGCAATGGCTAACACAGGAGAAGCTCAGGAGGCCTATGTGGCTCTCAGTGAGGAGCTGACAAGAGATTGCAAAATGGTTAATGTGGCTAGCCTAGACTAAGTGGATCTTTCGATTGGCAAGTCTCAGTGAACATGTCAAGTTGCAAGATGTATGGACTGGGGGATTACGGCCTCAGGCATTTGCCCAGAAACTGACAGACTAGGACACCCATTGGCTGAGGCTGGACACCCAAGGTGTGGATATTACAAGCAGTGTCATTCTTGAACAATTCGTCTGCTGGAGGATACCCACATGTGGGTCAGATGGCATCAATATGTTATCCTAAATGTGACAATAAAATTAACAGAAGAGTTTGCAGCCCTGGACGTTCTGTGGAGTGGGGAGGGAAAGTCGCAGCTTAAGTGGCCAGATCTTGGAGGAAGACCAGAGAACCTACATCCAGAAAGAGCACCGAGGAGAAGAAGGAGGATCCCAGAGGGACACTGATGGGGTCTCGTCGATTGCGTATTACCAGTGTGGGCAGCAGGAAAGTGTAAAAAGACGGAGTGAGGGTTTACAGACTTCTGTGGTTGGACCGGGACTCCCAGCAAGGAGAAAGAAGGAAGTACCAACTGCTCCTGTGGTGTTGGGGAGGAGGTATCAAAGGGGACTGGTGAACACGGCCTCAGCCTGTTCACTAATCCAGTGGGAGCTGGTGGAACTTCCTGGAGGAAGAGTGAGGCCCGAATGCATATATGCGTTAATAAGAAACTGCCCTGTGGCACAGGTACTTCTGGAAGTTCAAAGGGAAATGTTAGGCATGGACTGGAGCTCTTTCCCATTAGGAAAGCAAAGGGGCATCCGACACCCTGGAGAACTGGAATGAAACCCAGGGGGAAAAGGATCATTACGCATAGAAGGACTGGACTGTATTAGATAGGAGAACACAAGCCAGAGAGAAGGTAAAGAAAGGGGGAGTACCCCGAGAGGCAAAGGAGGAGGGAAAAAAAGACAAGGTAATAGTCTTAGAGGCTAAAGATAACCCGAACTTGTTACCAGCAGTCCTATTACCAAGGAGACAGGATAAAAGAGCTTGGGAAGGAAGTGCAGGGAGCGGGACAAGAGATGCAGACAGACAAGGAGAAGCAGGAGAGGGACAGGAGATGCAGACAGACAGGGCTAGCAGGGCCTGACCAAAGGGAATGCCCTGGGAGGAGACACCCCCTGCTTTGGAGAAGGGTTAGTAGAATTGAATGACATTATGCATACTGTGTGACAGCACTAGTATGGAGAAAATGGTGGAGTGAAATGCTGTAAATAACTGCATAGTGGTATCTACACAAGAGAAGGTCTCTGAACAGTCTGTGTGAAGCAAAGTGGACGGGAGCAGTGGGTCCTTGTCACAGACAGTCCGGTGTTCAGCACCTCTGAAAATCAGACCACTTTAGTTAGGTGTCAAAATATCCAAATTCCTAACCTTCAAGTATCACGGTTTGACCATTATCTGTTAGTGTGGTGGACAGATCATTTTATAGCCATCAAGGTATTAGCAACATACTGCAGCAGCGTGGTACTGGAAAGCTGGCTTAATGGGCTAGCTAGGGATTCCCCTCATTTAAGGAAAACCGTCATCAGTGTAGAACTGACATAGTGACTGTATGTTACCAGGCCCCTGGCATACCATGTGTTCCTAGGGACAGGATCAGTGTGGAGCAGCTGCTAGAAATTGCCTAGTCGGGGCTATAGGCAGTGGGGGGATGTAAGTTAAATTCCAAGATTCCAAGGCAGAAGAGACCATTGTGATCATCTAGTCTGACCACCTGTATAACATGGCCCACAGGACTTCCCCAAAATAATTCCTAGACTAGATCTTTTAGAGAAACATCCAATCTTGATTTAAAAATGTCAGTGATGGAGAATTCACCAGGTTAAAGAGCCTCCAGGCTGCTTTTACTTATGCAGGGTACAAACCAGCCCCCAGCCAGCCCCAGGATCTTGGTGACTGCCAAGGATCTGGCTTCAAGTAATAATGAACAAGAGATGATTTTATAGAGCAAAGTCCTAACAACTACTTCTTTAAGGGAAGCTGGCATGCTTCCATTTAAAATGTCCCGAATCAGAGGAAGTGTTCTTGGAAAGGACCCAAGTTGTCACTCCTCCTTTTGACAATTTCTCTGCTGGTCTGTTTCCTACATTGTGTGTTGCCACAGCTTTTTAAAGCTGCACGACAGCTCAGTACATTTATTCTGACTTACTGTCCAAAACACAAAAGGGCAGCTTTACGTCAGAAATGAACAAAAGCGTTCATATAATTAATTGATCACCAGCCTGTACTAATAGTAAAAGAATGTGGGAATCTGAAGAGGGGATGTGAAATCTCCTCCAGAGTGTGCCTAAAACCTAAGTCAGTAGAACTTCGTAGTGCACAAAGTAAACTTTAAACAAGAAAGTGGAGTGCAGCTATAACGAGCAGGTAGTAACAGATTTGTTCCCGTTCCAGCTGTCCAGTATAAAGCATAGTGACTCAGCACCTGGAGAGGAAAGCTGCATCAGCATAGCAACACTATTAGACTAGGGTCCATCCAGTAGAAAGGCAGGCACTAAAATGAACAGATTTTCATAGGGGATAATTATGGCTCAGTTAAAGTTGTTCCGGCTTTTTAACTGTGTAAAGACCATAGGACCAAGTTGTATCTAGTAATATATTAGTTCTAGGCAATGCACCATACTTTACTTGTGTTATTTGGACCAAAGAATAGCAAAGCTGGAAATATTATGTCCTGCCAAGGCACTGCTCAAGAAGTTATTTCTGAATCAGCTCATTCATTTAGGGAGTGGTTGAATGAACACAGTCCCATCTGCCAAAGCTTTTTTTCCTGGGGCCAGAAGACTTTCATTCTCTGTGTCTGGTTCAGTAGATGAGCGTACATGGTAGCTCCATGTTCCTGCACTCCCTCAAGTGCTATGGCTAAGTATAGTATTAACAGCTTCCTCTTGTGTTACCGCAGCTCACATGTAAAATAAACACTGGAAAAAATTCTTTTTAAAAAAAGATAAATTTGTTACCATATTTCTCCTCTCAGAGAAACCTTTGCTCCAGCATGTCTCAGGTACAACAGGAACTTATCTCAGGCAACATGCAGGACCTAGGTTGTGGCACCTTGGTACTGTCACTCTAACCTACAACCCAAAGATTAGAGGCCACCACTTTGCCCCTCATATCCTGCACAATAACAACTATAATTAGAACAAGAGGTGCAGAGAATCCTTTGTGGTAAAATATATAATTAGGAAGAGAACTGCAGAGGAAAAGAGTTGTAGCATGGAAAACAACAGTTCAGCTGCAGTAGTATGTACCGCAGGTGGGAAAGGGAGAAAGATTAGTTCTTGTCATTCAGCCTCTGAACCTTTCTTTCATGCCCAGCGGCATTTTGGCCCCTACGGCTCATATTAGTTTGGAGTTGTTTAACACACACAACTACCTGAGTCAACAATGTGCTGCTGTTGCAGAAAAGCAAATGCAATATTGGGTTGCATTAACAGAGGCATAGCATGCAAGTCCCGGGAGGTGATAGTACTGCTCCTCTTGGTACTGATTAGGACAGTAGGACAGTGGAACAGACTGCCTAGGAAGGTCATAGATGCTTCTTCACTGGAGGTTTTCAAAAGGAGGCTGGGTAGTCATCTGTCTTGGATGATTTAGACACACATCCTGCATCTTTTAGGAGGTTAGACTAGATGACCCTTCTAGCCCTCTAGTGATTTTACCTTTGACTTCCTGGATGTGCAGAAGTCTCAATCCGAGTTTACAGGCAGGATTGAGGAAAGTTGCAATGGACTCCTGAATTGTGGATAGAATATTTCTATGGATAATGAGAACATCTTCAGATTATGGAGGATATTTTAAAGACAGGGATGTAAATTCTCATGTTTCAGTGCCTGGGATGGACCACACTGAGAATGCCACCTCAGGGCAGATTGCGAGAAACAGGGTAGACAGTGGTTTATTCTATATCTAGGTTCACCAAGTCAGTAACAAAGAACTTCTGTAGCACCACGCTGGTTAATAAGTCATCCCTTTTAGCCATTTCAGCCCTTGACTCCAACCCAGGTAACCAAATCTAATATAGTGAGAGGTTATTGAGCCAGTTCACCATATGTGAGGTTCTTACTAATTCCAAAGGATCAGACACTTACCCCCGGTCAATATGTATCTCTCACATTACCCAAATATCACGCAGTCAGCCAATCCATAGTAAATTAAGTAACGATTTATTAATAAAAGGAAAGAAGAGAGTTATAAATGGTCAATCGATCATATACATGCAAATGTTTGCAAAGTCCTTATATCAGGTTTGTAACAGTGATAGAATAGATTGCTGGCTTGTAAAGTCTCTCTGGTAACTTCTAAAAGATTGGAAGGTCCTCAGTTCATAGTTCAAGATGCTCCTTTTTAGTTGTAAGTCCACAGTCCAGAGAATTAGAGCATGATAGAGGCAAAATGGAGTTGCATCAGAGGTCTTTTTGCCTTGTGCATGGAAATTTACTGTCCCAAGATGGAGTACAGAGTCACATGAGCATATCACATGCCCATACACATTTTATCACAGGGAGTGGCCATTGGTTCCTCGCTGGATGAGGTATTCACAGGAAGAGCTATTTGGATGGGATGAGTTTCTTCGATGGCCCATTGTGGGAATGGAGTGTCCTTAATGGGCCTTCAACACATAAATTTGCATTAGGGCTGGACAGCTATCTGGAGGCTGTCACCCAGGAACAAAACACATGTTGGAGATACAAATACGTAGCCAATATTCATAACTTCAGGTACAAAGATGATGCATGGATTTAATCAGGGTAATCACACTTGATAGATTATAACTCTTCCATTAACACCTTACAGGATACACTTTGTGTAAGATTTGTTGCAAATGTATCACAGTGGTAATATCAGTGATATAAAGACTCATCTTTAATCATACAGCATCACACAGTGCATGAACCAGAAACTAATTTAAGAAAAAAACTTCTCTTATGGGCAAGTTATCCCCCAAATTGTCTTCGGGCTTTTTTTCATCTTCTTCTGAAGCACTCTGGTATTGGCCATTGTTGGAGACGGGATCAGCTTTGGGTCAGGTCTGGTCTGGTATTTCCTATGTTCCTAGCAACTTGAATGGGATAACTCAACATCAGGCTTTTCAGATGGAGCTGTGTGAGCAGGACACAGACCTTTCTTTTTCCTATAGAACATTCTTTCTTTGTGTTACGTCTGCAGTCTGTGCAGCTTCTGCACTCCTCCCACAGTGAGAATAACTGCTAGGACAGGAGGTCACTCACACACATGATAAAAATAATCATTCTTTCTAAGTCTCTGCTATATTGAAGCAGGGAAGAGAAGGAATAAATTGGGTGATATTTGAAGGATCATTGACAGCACTAGCCAGTCATGGAAATAGTGTCTTGCATATTTAAACACACACAGCTTTTAAATATAATTCTGCATTTAGCTAGTCTATAACAGCGTCAAGAAATACTGTCGTGTATCCTGTAATGATTATTTAAGATGCAAAAGGAGAACAAGACAGCCTGCCTTCATTCTCGTCTTCCCACTCAGACCCCAGTACCTTGCAGTTGCTGTGTCTTTATTGGTTGCATATATGAGCTTGGTGTTTATTCAATAACATCATAGCCAGATAGATTAGATTAGATGAAAACAGTATGCTGGACCTCATGTTGATTTTTTTGTAGGGTCATTCTAGGCCATATTATATACCGCTTTCCTTCCCGAGCAAACCCATGGCTCTGATAGAACTTTACAAGGTAGAAGACAGCGCAGAGTTCAAGAACTTAAATCAGGATTGGATTTTTTCAAAAGATCAGTTTTAGTGCAACAAGAAGTTATGGGCTTTGATGCAGGAAGCACTGCGTGAAATTCTACGGTCTGTGTCATGAAGGAGGTCAAGCTAGTTGATCACAATGGTCTCATCTAGCCTCCAAATCTATGAATCAAAATTTGGTTGATGTCTTTCATCTGTCATTGGATAAACTTGCCAAGATTAATTTATTTTAAAGCTATATTTTTCCTGCCTTTTCTCCTAGAGCTAAAAGTGCACTATTATTGTGTTTGTCTTATACAAAAAGAGGTTGAATGAGTATATGTCTTTCCCAGAGGATTGCCCTAGGCATCACCTATTCGTGGTGAATGCAGAGCACAGAAGAGATGATTTTCCTATCCATGACGTTGTTAGCAATTTCTCACCAGTTTTCTGATTGCAACAGGGGAAGTTTTTTAAATCCAAATTTCTCTTAAATGGAGACCACCAGTAATTCATCACGTATTGAAGGTGCTACATGAAAGGGACACAAAAAAAGGACTTGAGGGGCATTCACTATCGTCTACAGTACCAAACAAAAAAATCTTTATCTAATCACTAGGCAGATTAATGCCCTGAACTTCAGGGAAAAAAATAAATCTTGATTCAGTGACCATCTGCCTGTAGAAAGTTCTGTGTAGCTGACTAAGCTGAGATAAATCTGACAAATGAAGAAATCCTGGATGGATTCCAGATATTTGGCAGTAGCAGTTTTGGCTTTGCTGATGACCTTCCTGTTCCTCTAATCTCTGGGTTGTAGGAAATGCTTACAGACTAAAGACTTGGGGCTTGTCTACACTGCGACGTTGTTGACAAAACTACTGTCTTTCATGGGTACTTAACCCCCCCCCTCCATCCCCCGCAAAAGACAAAAGTTATGTCGACGTAAATGGCAGTGTGAATGCGGCTTTGTTGGCAGGGGTGCTCTCCTGCTGACAAAGCTACTGCCGCTCGAGAGGCTGGAAGTATTTTGTGGGCAAAAGTGCCAACAAAATACCGATAGAGAGCATTCACATGCGCCAACTTTTTTAGCGACAAGGCTGTGTCGACACAGCCTTGTTGCTAAAAGCCGTGTAGTGTAGACAAGCCGTAAGTCTTGACCTCTGTGTACTCCCATTGATACCAGTGGAAGTTCCCTACAAGGGTATGGACAATGTGTCCGTATAGCCATATATTCACAATTGTATGCAGGTGGGTGATCTCACCACTGAACAGAGTTGCTCTTTTTCTGTGGTTCTTGTGGCATGGCTGGAAAGTACTGAATGGAATCTGTGTGGTGTATCGTGGCCTCTAGCGATTATGTGAAACGTCTGCATAGAGTTATCATAATTCCACTGATGTGCCCAGCTGTTCTATGAAATCACTGGTTAAGAAAGATAAAGCTCTTCTGACATTTTTTATTTACTTCTTCCTTGTCCTTCTTTCCTGCCAATTCTGTAGGGCAATTAAAAACAAAAGAAAATGGAAGATTTTTGCACTAGAAATTATTAGTTCATACTCAGACAGTGAAATCTGTTTTGACATTGTTTAACAGAGCAGAGTACATGTTCCTAATTGAATATCAACAACTACTGAAAAGAAAGGGAACATACCATGTGATTGTGAATTCACAATTAAGGCTTATAGTTGGATAACTAAACAATAAACGTTCAGGGATGTTATGCATTTTTACACTGCAGTTTCGACTTAGCAATATACAAGTGAAGCAGCTTTCACTATCCCACATGCTTTTGGGCCACTAATTGGGAATGAGGGGGCTCTCCTAACATTCCAAATCCCTGAATGGCTTCAAACAATTGCTATTTAAAAATACGAATCAGTATAACATAGAAATGTTTCCCTCTTCCTTTCCCAAATGTGGAATTCCCCCTACACTACACCTGCCCAATTTCCATGTTAGGCAAGAGTAAATCTTTCACCTGCAACTGCTTTTCTGTACAGAGAAAGCATTTGACCCTTTAAAGTCTGGTATTTCACCTCTTGCATGGCTAGAAATTGGGTTTCTGTCCTACTACAAGTGGGGAGATTTCTAATTTTACAACAGGATCCAGCACTTCCTTCTAGTCCTGGAAGCTCCTGCGATAAAGGACTTTAAAGGTATGATGTGTTTTATTTATAAAAAAGCCCTTTAGGTTGTTTCTGTGGCCCTCTCTAAGACCGTTAGAGTTGGACTGATAGTGACTAAGAAAGAGGAAGGGATATGTAGTTTAATAACAATATTTTTTTAAGACAATTAAAAAATAGTATTATAGGTGGGGGCAAGTAATACTGCCTATTATTAAGGTTGCCAGACACTTCCCATTATAAAACCCTGTTTTCAGTTGTTGTACATATGTCATAGAATACTCAGTACTATATTATAGGCAGAATTGGTAGCACTGCCTTTTATTATGGTTGCCTGACACTTCCTATTATAAAACTTTGTTTTCAGTTGCTTAGAACTTTGCCAACTTGCAACTGTTTTGGATGAAATTTTCCATGCAGAACATCTCCATCAGGTTAGAATTTGTGGAGAAGTTTTAGCTAAATTATTTCAGCTGTTGTTGCGGATGAGATTAGGGACAAATATGTTGTTTTTCCATGTTAAAAAAAATTTGTTGTCCTTTTTATTTGAGAAGCTCTAGTGCCCCTGTGATTTGGAGCAGGGACTTGAAACTTGGCAAGGAAGTGAGTTTCACGTCAAACATATGTACTTGTATACACAATATAAAAAAATCCTTGCTTTAATATATGCATTTTTGGAGACTAATTAAATCTATTTGGCTGTAGTTCCAGAATGTTTCCTTCCCACCAGCATCCGAGGGAAAGATCTTAATTTTCATTGTGGGCAATGCTTGGATGCTATCCTGCTTAAGGGCTTTGGATTTTCAATTGCCTCTCTTTTACCCCTTTTCCTTCTCACCCATTTACACATACACGACCACTAGAACATCCTGGCGTTTGGTTGGTTGGGAAGGCATACTGCCACAGCTCCCAGGTTGTGTTGCTATCAGTGATAGAGCAAAGACTGCTCCATGCTGAATTATGAAAGCAGGTTCACCGGTGGCAGCCTGATGTGTGGCTCCCAAGCCTCCTTTAAGGTAGCTCTTTATCATTAATTTAACAGCTAAATTCATTTCTTAACTGTGTTTTACAATGTAGACCTCAGTCTATTTTTAAGTGACTTCTTGAGACGTTTATGAATTTTCATCCACTAGCATTGATATCAACATGCTTTTAATTTCAATATTTTTTTGTTTCTATAGTTTTATTTTTGGTGTTGGATCTTTTTTGGGGGGTGGGAGGCAGATAAAGGAAGGGTCAACTTTAGGTATGTAGAGCCTGAGCCATAAATCAATGGGAGCCTGTCCATTGGGTTCACTGGGCTTTCGAGCAGGCCCTTGGCAGAGTTTTCCAGATTACAGCAGCAGCGCTCAAGATGGACTTGATGCAAAGACTACTGAAATCAATGGGAGTCTTTCTGTTGACTCCAGTGTCCTTCGAATTTGGCTCCAACACCAGAATAACTCCACCTCCAGCATAGTCTGTCTCTCAAAAACAAAAGAAAGCAAATGCCAAAGTGTGCTAGTTTTACTCATTTTTACTCTTGATTAGCAGTGGTATCTACAGCACAGGTTGGTATTTTTCTGTTTTTCAGGGGATGTAAGTCTGGAGTCTGATGCCATGAGAGAGAAACCATTCAAATCTGAAACTAACATTAGTCCACATGAATGAGATTTGCACTTGCTGAATCGTAACTAAATCCAACTTGCACGTTTTCTTCTTCCTCACAGGGTGGACAAAGTTTGCTCGATTGACACGAGCTTTGACTAACAGCCGAAGTGTTCTGCAACAGCTAACGCCAATGAACAAAGCTGAGGTGGTGCACAAACATTCAAGATTAGCTGAAGTAAGTGTGAGACAGACTCCCGACTTCCCTTGTTTAAAAGACAGGAAGTGATGGATAAAAGAATTGGCATCATTACTAACTAACATTTTAATATAAAGAATAGTCTTCCCTGCTACTGATTTCAAAATACATCTTTTACTTATGTGAAAGAACGTATTAAATACATACAGCCACCTTTTCTGGATGAGGCATGACTGGTTCCCTTGCAAAAATACACAAATCTCTATTACTTGCATGACCCTTTGTTTGTGTTTGTGTAACTGTCATTTTAGTGCATTAATCAGGTAATTGTGCACCACAGGGTGCATAGTTATGCCATCTGCATGCAGTTTTACACTCCCATACAACCAGACTGTGACACCCTTACTCTGAGTAAGTAGTAATTTGCTCCTCAGGTAGTCCCAATGAAATAAATTGGACTGCTTGAGGATTAAGATACTATCTCACAAGAGTCCTTGTCTGGCTGTATGGCGATTTGCATGCACAGAGAGTGCATGTGTGTTTTTGTTCATGCATCTGTTGCACCCAGCTCTGAAAGTCTGTCCTGCTGTATTTTTATCACCTCTTGTTCTTTAAATGCTGTGCATTAAATCCACTGTTAGCCTGCAAACATTCCTTTAACAGTGCAAATAATGCAACAGGTGAATGCTTTCAGGTTAACCAAAAAAAAAGATTTGCTGCTATCTTCTCTGAGCCCACTGGTAAGTGGGAGCTGCCAAAACGTATGAGTTACTGAAAGTGACAGTCCCAGTCTCTCTGTGCCAGAAGGCTTTTGTACTGAGTCCAGTGTTAAAGATTGATGGCAGCATAAAATGTATCCTGTTCTCTTCGTAGTTTTTGTGCACATTTATAATAACAGTTCTGCTTTAATGAAATCACAGTTGAAATCTACCGTTTTCCACTACTCTCACTGCTGGTTTTTTCCATGAACTATCCTGCACAGGCACTGAGACAGCCAAGGTGATGTAATGGGCTGCTCCCATCTCTAGCTTCTCTGACTCAATGACTTCTCAGTGCTTTGTGAACCTGGTTTGGGTCCACTGGTTCTGGGCAAGAAGTTAGCCTCTCCAGATGAGCTACAGCTTACGCAGGGCAGAATATGCTGGCCACATTTCAATATTATTAACAGTGTTTGTCATTTGCAGACGAAAACAGTTCACAGTACAGTTGAGCAGCATGAAGTGCAATGGTCCTTATAATTCATTGTCCTCCACAGTTAAAGCTTTTGCTGCCCACATGCCATGTCAAGCGAAGCATGATGGTATTTAAAGCACAGAAAGAAACATGGTCTCTACCCTAATGAGGTTACAGTCTAATCTGAAATGAGACACAACAATTCAGAGTAACAAAGAGTGGAGGGGATGAGGATGAGGGTAATGCCCATTGGATCAGTTACATCGTTAGCTGTTGCACAGAACGTGTTTTTTTTCTTTTAATTTGTAACAGTGGCTGGCTGCATAAGAGCTAGAATAGAGACCTGGGGCCAGCCAGCCAGCCATAGTTACTAAGGAGGCACATGCAAGCAGAGATCAGCTGGCTCCCCTATAAAGAGCAGCCGGATGGTGCAGAGAGTGGGATGCTTAGGGGGACCAGAGGCTGCTGGGAGTGAGCAGGCTCCAGCAGAGGAACTGGGGGCTTGGGAGCAAGGCTACAGGAAGGTGAAGTGAGGGGGCGAAGAGTAAATGAAAGGACTTAAGGAGGGATTGGAGAACTTTGTTTTGAATATTTTGTTAAATTGACAACACTGTCCACTGTTTTTCCTGAGTGAAAGCCTTGCTCTGTTGCCTCCATTGCGTTTTGCCATTGACTTTCATGCAGCCAGGATTTCACATCCTAATCTTAGCAACACCCAGTTCTTCTCTTGCAAAGAAGAATGAAAAACATTAATTGACTGGAAATTTGAGATTGCAACACTTTTTCATACTTTGATTCATGCACTTAAATATTGTTCTATTTGCTTCAGACTTATTCACTCCCTATTAATCAAGAATACATTCCAGATTTGAGCATTTTGACAAGTACGACAGTTCTGTTTGCCATTTAGCAGCCACTGTTAATATGGTACATTAGCTCCAGTAAGGGGTACTGAAAGTGATGTGTTAGTACAATCAGTTCCTGGAGACTGAAAGCATTTACTCTATCCTAATACCCATTTGGAATCCAAAATCCTAAATCTTCTGTTGGTTCCAACATATATATATAGGTCTTTCTTTTGGCAGCTCAATAAGTTAGTAAACCGGAGTAATCACTGTTTTGTTCCTACCCACTTAAATTTCTCATGTTGGATTGAGATAAGTGATAATTAGACTAGCTAGAATAAATTGTTTTGGCTCTTTTACAAGGTTTGCAGTTCTAGATTTTTACAAAGGTGAGTGTGCAGAAAATACAAACTTTGGAAACTGTATTTAATTTATAAATATGTCCTGGGTCCAGCACTATTCAGTATTTTCATTAGTGAGTTGAAAATGAGACTGTGCAAATGAAAAATAATATTAAGTCATCATCGATTTTGACTTTTTAATGGCAACAATGTTTTGTGCAGTCTGGAGAGAGAAAGGTAAGGAAGCATGCATTGCAACCCTATCCAGTCATACAATTGCAAGCAGTTAGACCAGATGTTATGAACATAGTATTTTACTTTAAAAGGAAATCAGCCAATGAGGCTACAGTCCAGTAGGTCATTGAGCAGGATAATGTTTTGGCTACTTTTTAGATTCAGAGAGAGTTCAGGTATGAATGCTAAGCTTTCCAGGACCTGTAGGTTTGAATGGGATCTCATATTTTCAACTGCAGGGCATGAGCTGTATCCAGATGGCCCTCATGCCAGTTTGTTGGCAGAGCACTTTACTTTGAACTTTTGAGCAGTAGTTGTTGGCCTTGTTTTCACTCTGTCCGTCTGCAAATGATCTTTGTAAGATTACCCTTGCGCCTTACGCTTTTCCCATGTATTGAGTAATAGCCACCTCCACCCATTCCTACATGATTTATGCACTGATGAGCTCAGGAGATTAACGAATTAAATGATTTAGAAACTACAGGTCGCCTTGGAACCTTCAGGGTATAACAGAAACATTCCTTCCTTAATTCTGTGTATTACACAATTTCAGAAAGTGCCCATTATAACGAATGTTAACTGAAAGCCATAACATCTGTGTTTCTTTCCTTTTATAGGTTCTCCAGCTTGGGTCTGATATTCTTCCGCAGTATAAACAAGAAGCTCCAAAGACTCCACCACACATTATTTTACACTATTGTGCTTTTAAGACCACCTGGGACTGGGTCATCTTAATTCTAACCTTCTATACAGCAATTATGGTTCCCTACAATGTCTCCTTCAAAACAAAACAGAACAACATAGCCTGGCTGGTGTTGGACAGCGTGGTGGATGTTATTTTTCTGGTTGACATTGTTTTAAACTTTCATACAACCTTTGTTGGCCCTGGGGGAGAGGTTATATCTGATCCCAAACTCATAAGGATGAACTACCTGAAAACTTGGTTTGTGATAGACCTTCTGTCCTGTTTACCTTATGACATCATCAATGCCTTTGAGAATGTGGACGAGGTAAGCAATTGCAATCTGTATGAAACTGACTGCACTGGGTTATTTCTATTTTTAAATTCAGTTAGGGTCATGTTTATACTTACTAGAATTGAAACTCTGCAAACATTGGAGGATAAAATTTGGCTGTTGGGTTTTTCACTAAGCAACGTTGTCCTGTATGGGAAGGGAAAGTGTGTTGCTAAGCAGTGTAAGAGAATATCAGTGGTGTGTGTGATTTATAAAGTTAAGGGGCTGGATTTTAAAAATTGTTCACTGTTGACCTATCTCTTCTTCCACTGAAGTCAATGGTAAAGCTCTCAGTAACTTCAGTGAGAGCAGAGCAAAGGCCACCTCTGAATGTTTTTGAAAATCCTGACCATAATTGCTATTTATACCCTGCTGTTTTTCATTTTCTCCTTGCAACTTCTTTTTTAATTTCTGTTTGGGAGATGAACACCACTATTGTCTGAATTTTAAAAGGCTTAATTAGAGCCATATCTTGAATTTTTGGAGACTATTTGAGAAAAAAGTGCAAATCTTAAAAAGGCCACTGAATTAAAGCTTCTTAACGTTTAGCCCTAATAACATTTAAAAATAATCAAGTTTGCAGGCTAAAGTAATGGAGAAACAAGCAATAACTACAACTAATAATGCATACATGAATCACTGTAGACAAAATTCAATATTAAAATGCAGCCATAATGGTATAAGAACTCATTTTAGTTTCCCTTTGAGGCCTCATATCCTTCGGACATTATACAGATGAAAATGTCCTTTGTTCATTTTTTATTATCTGAACTGTTATTTGTTTGAACAATACAAGTGATTTTTTTTTAATCCTTAAAGAATTCTTATCACTGCAATTATATAGACTCACTTTAAAAAAATCCACACTCCTATTTCTTAATGGAGATTTTTTGGTACAGATTTTGCAAAGCTCTTTTTAAATGCCACCCCTGCCTTTCTGCTTAGTATAATCTTTTGACATTGTTCCATTATATTTATAGCAAATGTAACAAAAGTAATAATCCTTGCAGTTTAAATGCAAGCTCATATGAGAGCTGTCTCTCTGGAATCAAGTTATACAGACAATCCATGTAAGAAGCTGATCCTAACAAGGTTTTTAATGTACCATAGCTTATTAACATAGGAAGAAATACTAGTTCCATGTTAACAAGAGCCTGAATTTACAAAAATATCATGGGTCTTCAGGTGTGTGTGTTTGAATGTGGAAAATGAGCAGGACATGCATTATAGCATGTAAACTATATGCAGTTTTGCAGTTTGCTAACTTCTTTCTCTAATGTGTCATGGAAAGTAACTCACCTCGGATATTTGTAAAAGGGTGTTGAGTGTGTGTGTGTGTGTGTGTGTGTGTGTGTGTGTGTGTGTGTGTGTGTGTACATATACAAATTACTGGCTCAGTGTGTATGTATCTACATACACACTGAGCCAGTAATTTCTTGTATACTCAACACCCTTCTACAAATATCCGAGGTGAGTTACTTTCCATGACACATTAGAGAAAGAAGTTAGCAAACTGCAAAACTGCATATAGTTTACATGCCATAATGCATGTTGTCATAACATTTCTTCCCAGATCTGGACCTTAGCGTCCAGAATATGGGTGTTAGCATGAAAACCTCCAAGCTTAGTTACCAGCTTGGACTTGGTATCGCTGCCACCAGCTAGGAATTATACAGTGCCTAGCTTACAGTGGTCTTCCCAAAACCTTCCCTGGGGGACCCCCAGACTCAGAAACCTTGAGTCTTACAACAAAGGGAAATAACTCCCTCCCCTTGTTTCCTTGTTACTTCCTCCCAGGCTCCCCTCCCTGGACAACCCTAGGAGATTCCCTGCTTCCAGTCCTGGAAACACAAGTACCGAGAGATCTTATCTCTCTTCCGCCTCACCCAGAGGGTATGCAAAGTCAGGCTTAGTAAATCTAACACAAAGAGATTTTTCCCCCTGACTTCTTCCTCCCACCAATTCCCTGGTGAGCTGCAGACTCAATTCCCTGGAGTCCCCACTAAAGAAAAACTTCAACAGGTCTTGAAAAGAAAGCTTTATATAAAAAAGAAAGAAAAAGACATTAAAAATAGTCTCTGTATTACGGTGACAATATACAGGGTCAATTGCTTAAAGGAAAAAAATGAATAAACAGCCTTATCCAAAAAGAATACAGTTTAAAATATTCCAGCAACTACACACATGTAAATACAAAAGAAAACAATATAAACCTATTGTCTTACTGTCCTTGTACTTACAACTTGGAAACAGAAAATTAGAAAGCCTGGAGATAGAAAGATCACTCTCAGCGCCGAGAGGGCACAGACCCAAGACAAAAAACAAAGAACTCACACCCCAAACTTCCCTCCACCCAGATTTGAAAAAGTCTTGTTTCCTGATTGGTCCTCTGGTCAGGTGTTTGGTTCCCTGTGTTAACCCTTTACAGGTAAAAGAACATTAACCCTTAGCTATCTGTTTATGACACATGTCCTGCTTGTTTTCCTCATTCAGACACACAAACCGGAAAACCCATGATATTTTTGTAAAGTCAGGCTTACACACACACACATGCACGCACACACGTAAAAAAATCCCACCACCAACAAACACTAACAAAAAAGGGATTGTGAACTACGCTAGGCCTAGAGCAATTATGGCCAAGCTGCTAACGTAGATATTTGACAGTTTCCACTCCTGGTAAGTAAGTGAGCCATTTGTTGTATTTTTCTTTCATAAAATTTCATCATGTAGCCCTGGAACCTTTCAATGAGAGACGGCTATTAGGAATCTAGTTATTAGTGCCTGAAAAACAGACTCTAGGGGGCTTAGAAGTCACCTGAATAATAAGACACTGAGCTGTTCTTCCTGGCTTAATTTTCCTTTTTCTCTGCCTGCAAGTGAAGTCTTTTCTGATGGGAATGGCGGGTGTCTTCATTTATTACCATTTAAATGTAAATTTTTTTTGCAATTTTTTGTTTTCTGGAAGGTTGTAGTTGTTTGGGCTTTTTCTTCATTTGTCTTTGAGTTTTCTGAACTGACTGCTTTCCTGTGAGAGAACTTTTGGGCTTGGTACCAGCAATTCTCCCAAATTATATTGATGTGATAAGGAAATTGAGATACTCAGGTTGGAAGTGCTGTGAGAAATATTCTCACATACTGTAGGTCTGATGAGAAGGTGGCTCAAATTCTTCCTTGAGCTAGATAAGAGAAGGACAGATGTTTCTACCTTTTTCTTCTGGAAAGTGCCTTGCCTTCAAATTGTTCACTGTGGCACTGAAGAAAAAAGGAGGGAATGGGTAAGGAACTTGGCTTCAAGCTGCATGTTGAAGCAGTGCTCAAGGCATTGTTCAGTGCTCAGAAATTGTTGCTGTGGAATCAGCACCTACTGCCCTAGCACTTATGAAAAATTTTCTGCTCCATTTTGGGCACATGCCTTGGCAGTGAAGGATGGCCCAAAGGCAGGGTTAATCCTAGGTGGCTGCACAGAGTCCTAAACAAGCTCTTCAACTTGCAGCCTGGCCCAGCATTCCCCTCCAGTCCCACAGCAAGGAGGGAGGAAATTCTTGGCTTTCTTTGACTTCTGGAAATTTCGGGCTATGCTCTTACTTTGGATTCTTGCAGATCATAAGTCCAACTCCCTTTTTTCCCCACAGGGCTCATCAGATGCACTGGCCATTTCTGGTGGGGATGAAGGCAGGTGGAGTGGTGGGGAAGGAGGAGAGATCCCATGTTGTAGCTTTCCCTCTCTGTCGGGCCCTACAGTGCACCCTGACTGAGTGTTGAAGGGAAATGCAGGAGGTTTAGAAGTATGGATCTCTGGTGCCAATAGCCCCCCCGCATGCACATGCATCTGAATTTGGTCCAGAGAGAACAAAATGTAGACTACTAGCTCCCCACAGTCCACTTTAAGATACACGCACTCTATTCTATGCCATAAACTAATGATTATCTATTGTCTATCTACCGTGTGTGTGTGTGTATATGTATATTGTGATGGGGCAAGGCCAGATGACTACAGTAAAGTAGTGAGAAACAGATAGGTTAGTCCCAGGCTAAACAAATCCCTGGTACCATGGTAACCAAATGGCAGTTGCTCCAGGTTAATCAAGACACCTGGGGCCAATTAAGATCCTTCTAGAAGGCAGTGGAGATAGCTAGATTGATTGGGACACCTGAAGCCAATCAAGGGCAGGTTGGAACTAGTTAAAACCCTCCCAGTTAGTCAGTGAAGCGCGAGTGTCAGGAGCTATGGGAGGGAGTTGTGTTTTTGGAGGAATGAAGTAGTACAAATCCATATCAGGTGTAAGGAAGGAGGCCCTGAGGTAACGATGAAGGAGATATTGAGTGGGGGCTGCTGTGGGGAAGTGTCCCAGGGAATTGTACATGTCCTATTTCCAAAAAGTCAGCTACTATGGCTGCTAATTTTAGGGTCCCTGGGCTGGAGCCCAGAGTAGAGGGTGGGTCCGGGCTCCCCCCTCCTCTCCCTGATTAATCACTGAGACTGGGAGACAACAGAGACTATGCGAAGGAGGATTGCTTCTTCTCACCTCCCTTGTTGGCTTATGATGAAAATGGCTCAGTAAGCTATGACCCTTGCCTCTAGAGAGAGAAGGGCTACATATAGGGTCACAGTGAGCCTCTGAGGCTAGCAAAATCCACCAGGAAATGCAGGACCCACGGGGTCAAGGACAGTACTTTGTCACTATATATAGTGACAAAGTACTGTCCTTGACTCCGTGGGACATATATGATAGGGGGTTCCTGTAGTTTCTTATACAGTAATTAATTTATCGCAATATAAGCGTACGGATCTCAGTATTTCTTTTACTGGCCACCGTGTGAATAATTAACTATTTTATAATTCAGTTACTGTAGATAGGAAAGAAATAGGAAGCATGTACCAAGAAACCTGAAACGAGGGAATGTATGGAAAGAGAATGCTGGGGTAGCATGTTCAGAAGCAGGGAATGTTGGCCAAACTGGGCATTTTACCACTGATTTCACTGGGAACAGAGTTAGGCCATTGCTGAACGCTTTTTGAGAATTCAGCCGTAGGTGTATATGACTGCAAATCAACATAATTTTATTGCTCAGTGAAAGTAGAGTCACAGCCGCAAAATGTGGAGGAAAAGTTTATGACACTAAGATCTAGGAGAAGATTAGGATGATTTGATGCAGAGGAAGAGGTGTAGCTTTACGCAGTAAGAGTTATAGAGGCATTTTATAACGAGCTTAAGAGGATTTGGATGATGTGACAGGTAGGGAGAAAGGTAGGATAATGAGAGAGAGAGAGAGAGAGAGAACCACACACGGAAAGCAATCTAAATTGACACGGTAGATGGAGAATTATGTGTTTAAGTGGTATTAGGGATATAGGAAAACATGGTAAAATATATTGGAGAAAAGAGAAATACTTGAAGACAGAAATTGAATAATTCTTTTGCAGATTACCCGCTATAGCTAGGAAAATGGGTAGCATAACGCAGACCTAGACATCAGAAAAATGCCAAGTGTCATCATTAATTGGAAAATATTAGATGCACTGTTAGCTCAAGCCAGTTTAAAAAGAAAAGCCTAAATTGTTCAGACTTGGAAGTATAAGCATCTTAACCCAGCTCTGAAAATCTGGATTCACAGCTCTGAAAATCAGGCCACCTAGTTAACTGCTAAAGTAAAAATGAAAGTGTCTAAAAGTTTGAAGATTTGGGACTGTGTTTTTGTTTTTGTTTTTAACTTCAATCCACAGTTTTTACTTATGCAAAACTCCTGTTGACTTCAGTGGTATTTATAAATATGCAAGGTCTGCAACAATAGCAGCAACAATACTGTGCTTATGCAGTGGAGGGCTGTAGCACTGAATGCCTGTGACCACACTGTGGGGCTTTATTCCAGGTGTCTTAAGTGCTCCACAGGGTTATTACTGATTTGGTGAAGGCAGGTTTATTGTGGGTGACCATGCAACCACTGACAGTCTATGACTGAGCAGTGTCCCCTCCTGACCTCAAATCTGATTTTTTTTGTTTTTTTTTTTGTTTTAAAGCTCTCGATGTCTTGGAGACTTTGTCTCCAGGGTGGGTGAAATGATCCAAAAGGGCCAGCTAGAGGCGGCCAATGATGACTTTAGTCCTCTCAAGGCCACTTCTCAATGATACATCCCTATAACCATCTTGTATCTAGTAGTCACCGCTGGCAATGCGTATGAAATGCCTCCAGCCTCCTGATATGTTGTTTAAGCAATGTCCATCTTTCAGATCCGTATTTAAGGATTGGAAATGAGCAGGTTTGATAAATCCTTACTTTTGCCTATAGTTTCTCCTTCTTTGGGCTCCAGACCCTGTGCAGGTCCTTCTTGGGTGAAAGTGCTAGACCAACGTTCCTTAGAATGTTTGGATGGCTGCACCTGTTTGATGACAGTTTACTGCTTAAATAGATGAAGTCATCCACTATTTCCACAGTTTGTCCAGAAACACAGATGTCTTGTATCACAAATTTGTGCCAACACTCTGGTTTTTTGTTTTTTTTCCCAAGAAACACTTAGCCCAAGGGACTTCCATTATATTATGGAGCTACACAGCACTTAACAGCTGTAGTTAAGACAGGCGCTCTCTGAATTTTCAATCAGGTGTAACAATTCCCTGAGTTGCTTTATCTGCGGGGATTGAACCAGGGACTTCTGGATCTAGAAACCTAAACATCAGCTTCCACCAAAAAAGCTATTGGCTTCGAGGCACAACTATTATACATGGTACAGGTACTAGAGAAGGACAAAGACCCATAGTCAGTTAGTGTGAATTACCCAGGCTATCATCACCCCGTTAGTAAATCTGGATTCCCTACATGGCATAGGATTGAGGAGTCTTGGGTACTGGTGCTTAGATGCTAGGGTGATGAGTGCAAAGTAAGAACTCATGTAGAATAGAATCATCCAAAAATTAGTTCTTTGGAAGGTGGAAGACACTCCTTCAGATTGTTTTCACACCAGTTTAAATAGGGCTTGATCCTTCATGCACAGATTTCATAGGTTTACTAAATAATTGGTGCTCTTAATGTTGCTGTGAATTTTGGTTTAAATTAAGGAGGCTTCTGGTTAGTAATGAAGCAAAAAGTGGAAGTTTTAGCCTGTCTCTTCCAGAGCAATGGGCTGGGAATAACACGTCTGGTACTGTAAAGAATGAGGTAGGAAGTATTGATATGGAGATGGATTTGTTTGGTGGTAGAACTGGATAGCAGCCTGGGTTTTCAAATGGTTTGTTCTAGGCTCGTTCCTCTGCACCTAATATTTATCTTCAAGAACCCACAGCTGGAAGTTGAAGTGAGACATATTCAAATTGGAAATACAGTAGAACCTCAGAGTTATGAACTGACCAGTCAACCACACACCTCATTTGGGAACTGGAAGTACTTAATGAGGCAGCAGCAAAGATCAAAAAGAAAAAAAAAAGGCAAATACAATACAGTACTGTGTTAAACATAAACTACCAAAAAAATAAAGGGCAAGCAGCATTTTTTCTGCATAGTAAAGTTTCAAAGCTGTATTAAGTCAGTGTTAGTTGTAAACGTTTGAAAGAACCACCACAACATTTTGTTCAGAGTTACGAACATTTCAGAGTAACGAACAATCTCCATTCCTGAGGTGTTCGTAACTCTGAGGTTCTGCAGTAAGGCACACATTTTTAACAGACAGGGTGATTGCTCATTGGAACAAACTACCAAGGGTTGTAGTGGATTCTCCATCTTTTAAATTCTTCACATGAAAACTGGATTCTTTTCTAGACGATATGCTTCAGTCATGATGAAATTCTGTGCAGGTCAGACTAGATGAAATACACAAATCTGTACATTTCACACTGAGACGGAGAAATTTTAATAGCGTAATATCATTTTTAGTACCAGTTTTGATCTGTTATAGTAGTTGCAGAAACTTCCATGCATTCATTTTACTAGACAAAATAGCAATTGTTATCAATTGAAAGCTGATTCAATTAGTTCAGCAGTAATATCATTTACAATAACTTACCAAAAGTATTACCTTTCCTAAAGTACTTAAATGAAGGATTTATGAGACCTGATTTCAATGTGCTAGCAAGATGAATTGACGTACTTAATAAGAAAGTAGCACTGGTACTAAATGATACAGTCTGATGTTAGCTACTTTTGTTTTTCTCCAAGTGACTGACAGAAACCCCACCCAGAATTGAATCACCAGTGAAGCTAAGTGTTAAACTATGCTGAAAACTCTGAGTAACACAATGATAGAAGTGATCAGACCAAGCCGTGGCAATTTCTCATTTCTATGCAGTCTGAAAGTCATTAAATATGAAGATTACCACATTCCCTCTGTGCTATACAGAAAAGTATATAATGTAATAAATACAATGGCTTGCTTAGCATGGCCAAGAATAAATGTAGTCTTGCGTAAGCATGCCATACAGCTATAAAGGATCAAACTCCTTCCTAATGCAAGTCCAGTGAAGTTTTCTGAATTACACCAGGAATGAATTTGTTCCAATATATTTGTCCGTAGTGTCAGATTCTATTCAAGTTTTCTAGCCAACGGTTTAAACTATAGGATATTGAATTTTAATTACGCTTTTCATCTGGCTTTTTCTTTTCTTTTTTAAATGTACTTCATACATTACTGGGAAACAGATGTGGGACAGAAGTCATTTTAATTCATATCTTTAGTAAGATATACACTAGCTAACACAGAGTCTAATTGGGCTAATTCCATGTGGAATACTTTCAAGGGAAGCATTGAGTCCTGCCTGCTTGTCTCTCTGGCAAAAGGAGGAGAGGGTTTAGGAAGAAAACAAGGCAAGTGAAGGAATCTTTTCAGATGCAGCCCTAAATAACACTGACTGCAGTGGCACAAATCTGTAATATTCAAACTACTTCATGCAAAAGGAAGTGGAGGGAATAGAACACTTTGCAATATTTGGAGCATAAAGTTCTTGTACGCAAAATGGAGTCCAAAGATGGCACAGGAAAAAAAAACAACTGAATGGCTAAACAGAAAAATATTCCTTGTTTTCAAGGAAGATGTCATTGTAATTTGACATGATCCTTCCTTTTGTTAAATACATGCTAAGGGCAGGAGCGGTGACATTGACAAGAAAGCTCCCCCTGGAGAGCTGAGTGGCTGAACCTTGTGCCTAGCTGGGAGCTGACGAAAGAAACTAGGGCAGTTTTGGACCCTGCTCCCAGCTGGGCAGGCGAGACGCCCGAGGGGAGGCAAGAAGCCCCAGGTGGTAGTGGGGGGACAGCCCTCTGGGAGCCACTGGGGCAGACAGGCTCTTGGCAGGGAGCTGCCAGTGTAGCTAAGAGATCAGGCTCTCAGCTCCCCACACTGCCCCTCTTCGGTTGGTGGAAGCGCTCCTGGTGCGGACGTGCACCACTGAACCATGGAGTATAGTGTGGACCTGCACTATGGCTGTAATTACTGCGGTGGCTGTAAGTCGACCTATATTAGGTTTGTAGTGTAGGCATACCCTGAGAAACACCTCTGAGTATTCCTTCACTGCGCTCTCCCTGATCTGGGGGTGAGGATGTGGTAGTTTGCTGCCAGCTTCATTCCACTTGCTGGCTATTAGTGGAAGGGCTGGAGCCAAGACTTCACCCAGTCCTTGCCCCTCCCCATCCACTCCCTGCCGACCTGCTCTGCGAGGGGAGTAAAGGCTCAATCCTACACTGATCAAAGTCAATGACAAAACTCCCTTTGACTTCAGTGGTGTAAATGAGCCTCTGTTCATCTGGATCTAAGGTCTTAGTAGCCTGTGCAGAGGTTATGCTCTTACATCCTTAGGGAGACATATAGAATGAGTGCAGCACTAAATCTAGTCCTTAAAAAGTTACTTTTTAGTTTTTTTGCACTAGCACTGAGATTGGTATCCATGAGGATACATTAATTGATTACCTAAAAAAGGCCTGTGAGCATATATGATGTGTTGGAAGATTTGTTTGAACATTAACTTCAGAAAAGACGCATTAAGAAGTTAACCAGGGATTTTAAGGCTAAACTCTATTTAAGAAGCTCAAGTTGAAAAAATTTGTTGAGAGTGATTTACTTGTAAAATTTCAAACAGCTTATATGTCAGGATGCAGTGCTTGTTTTTTACTGCACGGCTATGTGCCTTCTGGAGCTGTGCTTATTTCTTGCTTATTACTTACTAATTGCTTAGTAATGAAATTTAACATTACAGTGCAGTAGGACTAGACAACTTCTAAATCAAACTCAGGTAGGTCAAGTCTGGAATCTCTGCTGCATTATTGTTTTTGATCCTTCCAAGGAGCCATGAAGTAGGCTCCCAGTACCAGAGGAGAGATCTGTTAATTATCCCCAAAAGATTTACAGCTTGGTGGGAGCTAGAGAGGACAGTATTCTTAAGCTTATATTTGCATATGTTCATGTTTCAGGTCCAGGCAATCTTGGCTGGCCTGAGGACTAAATCATGAGGGTGAGGGGAAGCCAAACTTTGATTTTGATCAAAATGTTCATCTCTGTCTTGTCCCCCAGCTTTGATTTCAATATGATGGAAACTTTAGCTAGTGCAGAATATGCAGGGAGTATATTTTATTTGTGCTTCTCTGACAGAGGCCATTTTTACTGATATCGTGGATTGAATCAGGGACTTCCACAGCTAAAACCATGAGTATGGCTGTGATTTAATCACGGGTATTTTTAGTAAAAGTCATGGACAGGTCACGGACAAGAAACAAAAAATCACAGCCTGTAACCTGTCCATGACTTATACCAGGCCTGCACAACTCGTAAAGTGGCGAGGGCCACATTAGTCCAAAGAAAACAGCTGAGGGCCGAAACCCTCCCAGCCCCACGGAAACACCCCCCACCCCCAGCACCTCCCGGCTCCGCGGAAACACCCTGCCCCAGCGCCACCCAGCCCTGCAGAAACAAACCCTCCTTCCCCAGCGCTGCACCCCCAAAACAGCTGTGGGCCAAAAAGGAAGGTTGGGGGTGGAGAGGTGATACTTGATTTTAAATCAACCAGGGGCTCCCAGCTGAAGAGGTGGCTGGGAGCCCTCAGGGGCAAATTAAAGGGCCCGGGGCTCCGGCGGCTGGGGGAACCTGAAGCTTTGTAGGGCTAGGGCAGAGATTTAAAGGGCCCAGAGCTCCTGCTGCTGAGGGGAGCCCGAGCCCTTTAAATCCCAGCCCCAGCCTGGCCACTGGAGCCACAGCCAGGATTCAAAGGGCTCTGGGCTGCCCGCAGCCATGGGGAGCCCTGAGCCCTTTAAATCTCAGACGCGGCTGGGATTCAAAGGGCTCTGGGCTGACCGCAGCCATGGGGAGCCCTGAGCCCTTTAAATCTCAGATGCGGCTGGGATTCAAAGGGCTCTGGGCTGCCCGCAGAGCACCGTGTGCGCGGGATTTAGAATCCTTCCTCGGGCTGCACAGTGAGCCTCTGTGGGCCGCATGCAGCCCGCGGGCCGCATGTTTTGCAGGCCTGACTTATACCGTACAAATACCCCTGATTGAATCTTGGGGTGGGCTGTGGGTTGAGGAACAGGGGAGCCTGCGGCACCAGCTGCGGGGAGGGGGAAGCCTTGGGGGTCCTGCTGCCGCTCTGCCTACTGCTGTGTGTGCGGGTGAAAGCCCCAGGGGGCCAGCTGCTCCTCCGGTCGCCTCGGGGCTGCTGCCGGGCGGTTCCCAGGGCCAACCGGATCGGTCAGTGCTTGGGTGGTCCCCGGGGCAGCGACTGGTGCAGCTGCCTGAGGGGCTGCCCGAGTGGCTGGCTGCAAAGCCACTCCAACAGCAGCTGGTGTGGCTGTCCCCAGGGCCACTAGGGTCTGCTGCTTGTGCGACCCTGGGAGCCATATTGGCTGCTGCAGAAGTCACTGATGTTGGAGGAAGTCACAGTATCTCAAAGACAAGGTCCTCTGGTCATGATAGTGAGAGTTAAGAGCAGCTGAGGTATTTGAATTAGCAGGACCCTTGTTTAATTGGGACCTCATTTTATGGAAAAGTTCTGAACCCTGGTGCTTGCCTCCCCTATAGGTTGGTCAGGGCCTGAATTTATTGACCTTCTGGATCTACTGCAAAGCATTTCTTTTCTCCCTACCTTTTTTCTGGGGCAGAGGTTTTTGGGACGGGGGTCAATAAATGTTTACTTGGAGTCCCAGATTTGTGGGTTTGGGAGGAGTTCAAGTGTCAGACGTTGTTAATTTGTATGATTTGTCTTTTTTTGTATATATGCCCAGAGCTTAATAAATAACAAGGTCAAACTAAATCATATTTAAAAATTGAAATGTATCTGAAGGAAAAAATCATCCTGTAATATTAAGAAGTTACAAAGCTGTCATAAACAGATAGCTAAGGGTTAATGTCTCTTTCACCCATAAAAGGGTTAACAAACGGTAACCTGAAACACCTGACCAGAGGACCAATCAGGAAACAAGACTTTTTCAAATCTGGGTGGAGGGAAGTTTTGGGTGTGAGTTCGTTGTTCTTTGTCTTGTGTCTGTGCCCTCTCGGCTCTGAGAGTGATTTTTCTATCTCCAGGCTTTCTAATCTTCTGTTTCCAAGTTGTAAGTACAAGGATAGTAAGACAATAGGTTTATATTGTTTTTTTGTATTTACATGTGTGTAGTTGCTGGAATGTGTTAAATTGTATTCTTTTTGGATAAGGCTGTTTATTCATATTTTTTTCTTTAAGCAATTGACCCTGTATATTGTCACCTTAATACAGAGACCATTTTATGTCCTTTTTCTTTCTTTCTATATAAAGCTTTCTTTTTAAGACCTGTTTGAGTGTTTTTCACTGGTTAAGGCTAAGAAACGAAGGGAGGGGGAAAGTCTCTTTGTGTTAGATTTACCAAGCCTGACTTTGCATATCCTCTGGGTGAGGGGGGAGAGAGGTTAGATCTCTCGGTACTTGTGTTTCAAGGACTTGAAGCAGGGAGGATGGAATCCCTTTGTTTAGATTCACGGAGCTTGAATCTGTATATCTCTCCAGGAACCCAGGGAGGGAACACCTGGAGGGGAAGAGGGAGAAGGGAAGTGGTTTATTTCCCTTTGTGGTGAGACTCAAGGAATCTGGGTCTTGGGGTCCCCTGGGAAGGTTTTGGGGAGACCACAGTGAGCTAGGCACTGTATAATTCCTGGCTGGTGGCAGCAATTACCAAGTCCAAGCTGGTAACTAAGCTTGGAAGTTTTCATGCTAACACCCATATTTTGGACGCTAAGGTCCAGATCTGGGAAGAAATGTTATGACAAGAGCAATTTACCAATTCAGTGCACATAAGGGTCCAACATACTGTTAGCGTTAGCTAAAGGAAGGCTGTGCCTAGATTTTACAATGCTATGCTTGAAAGAGATTTCCAAACCTTAGGAAAGATATGCTAGGTTATCATTGTAAGGTAACCAAGAGATGTTATTCTGTAAAATATTTTCTTTTCAGAATAAGATGTGCCCTGTTCAGATTCCATTGACTTAAGTCACACTAAAACTTGTATAAATGGTAGCAGAACTGGGCTGATGACATTTTAAAATCAAACAAATTTACATAGTTGCTTAAAGGGGATTGTTTTGTGATACTTCATGGCTGTGAATAAAAAATATAATTGCAGAGTATTATGTTTTTTATATCAATTTTATAAAAATATTGCTATCCCTAAGACTCTAAGAATGGGATTTTTAACAGTCCTCAGTTTTGGCCAAAATCTGCTCCTAGTAAAGTGAATGGGAGCAGAGTTTGGCTAACATTGAATGCTTCTGAAACCCCTGTCCTGGGTGCTTATTTCCTGTGCATAGCTCTCTCTCTGTGTGGCGTGCATGTGTGTACGCACATTATATATTATAAACACAAAGAACTGTGTTCAGGGAACATTAAGGTTGCAAAATCAAGTACTCAAAAGTTAGGAGATGCCAGAATTAAGGTTCCCCGTGCTTCAAATCAGTTCATTTTGCATATGAATTATAATAGTTTTTAATCACATGATTACATACTGTTTTTTCCACAGGACCCCTACCTCATTTAGACACAGAATGGACCTGTTCTGGGGATAAATCAGGATTATGTGGTGAAAGAGACTTATCTATAGGACACTTGGCTTCGTTTGTTGCAGAAGCTGCATGTATAGTGAATGGGACATGAGTCCCAATCCTCTCCCCTAGTCGATCGCAGTCTCCGTTTCTCAGGCTTCTCATCCTGGTCCCAGTCTTCTTGCCTAGCAAGCCTAGTGTCACCCCTCTGGGCTCCCTGCCTCAGTCCCAGTCTCCGTGCCCAGCCATTCCAACTTCCACCCCCAGGTCCTTGTTCTCAGTTTCCTTCATCAGCCAGTTCCAGTTCCCCACACGTCTTCATCTGATTTGTCAATCTCCCCTACCTCAGCTCCACTTCTCCCACCATCCCTGCCCACGTTTCCTGCCCTTCTGGCTCTCAGTCCCAATCTCATTCCCCAGGATCCTCGTCCAATATCAGTGTTCCCCTTCACTCCGAGTCCCAGTCTCTTTGCCCATGCAGTCTGAGTTGTCTCCCTTTCTTCATTCAATCTCAGTTTCCTCCCACCTACTGTCTTCCAGTCCCCCACCCTCCCATTTCCATCCTTGGCACCCAGCCCCAGTCTCCTTCCCCACCCCAACTCTCAGGCCCAGTTTCCCTCTTCACCCCAACTGTGCAACCCTCCAGTCCTATTCTCCACCCCTTAGGTTTCTTGTCCTGGTCTGGTCCCCCCACCTCCTCTGCAGGTCTGGTCCTTGACTCCTCTGTGTTTAAATCAGGTAGATTCCTTGCTGTTCTATGCTGCCTGGACCCATCCGGGGAAGCATCTGAACTGAGAGCACTGGGAGCCTCCATTTCAGGCATCCTGACCCAGCATATCCTGTAGCAGCCCAGAGCTACAGCTGCAGAGGAAAGTCATGTTCAGCTCCTGGCTGGAGCATGCCCAGTGTGCATTGAATCTTTGGGGAATCTAGCTGCTAAAATCTAAGAAGACTCTGCTGAGCATGTGCAAGCTACGATTTCTCAATGTCTTAAACTTCACCAAATTTAGGTGGATTTTCACTGGGAAAAGAAAAGGCACATCTGACACAGAAGTCCTCCCCTGCCAAATGTCAAATCCTTCTCCAAAGCACAGGAGCACAAGAGCTTTTAAAAGAAAAAATTACCAAAATTTTTTTAACATGGGCAAAACAATGTGTTTTCCTCTAACCTCATTCTCAGAATGAGATAGACACCACCAATGGAAAATTTTAGCCTAGCTGGTTAAAGTTTGGCAACGTTATAAGCAACTGAAATCAGGGTCGTATAATAGGAAGTGTTGGACAACCTTAATAATAGTGTCATGCAAAATTAATACCAGTCCAGTCTATAATTCAGCAAGATAAATACTCAGTCAGTCAACACTCTAAACTAAGTGTCCTTGTTCAATGTGCCATTTCAAGAAAGTTTGAGAAAACAGACTTCGCAATATATCAAAGTCAACAAATGTAGGCTTTGTTTAACCAATGGTGAGTAAAGGACCCTTCACTGAAAATGCTCTTCTAGCTAAGTACAGAAGGAAAACTGCTACCATCTGAATATGCAGAAGATATCACAGCCAGCCCCACTATATCCCCAATGCCTTCATGTGCCTATTTAATGGGAAGGATGCTAGATGAGAAACTTCTTGTACTCATTACAAGAGCTCATGGATCAGAAGAGCAAATGCCCAATCTTACTGGATGTATTCTCTCCAGAAGAAATGTACTGTGCCACTCAGCTATACCTATCCCTGTGTAGGTCTTCAAGACTGTCCCTGATTCCTTGTGGTCAACATTACCAACATTGCAGTTAGATTTTGCAGGTTTCAGAGTAGCAGCCATGTTAGTCTGTATCCCCAAAAAGAACAGGAGTACTTGTGACACCTTAGAGACTAACAAATTTGTTTGATAGATTTGAAAGAATTGGCAGGCACATGTGATCTCTTTCCATTGTCAGAAGTAGTTTGTCAACCAACCAAGTCTTCATACCACACAAGGACTTAAAACCACAGAAAAGGGTCAAGGAAGTTGAGGATTCAATATTAACTAAAGAAATGAAATTGTGGATGGAGCAACAGTTGGCCAAATTCTGAACTTCAGGAGAGGGAGAACATCACAATAATTTCAAATGAGAATAGTGGCAGGATTTTCCCATTTATAGTCACTGTATCTTTTTTTAAAATGTGAGTTTAGATGAACTGGAGTAAACACAAATCTCCGTGCAGTCGAGAACAGCATATGCAGTACAGAGGCTATTAAACTTTATCATAGTTAGCTTTTTTCCCCCCTGTAAATGTCTGGCTTTGTCACAATAAGTACCATTTGATAATTTTTATTTTCTTTTATTTTCTGATTCTGTGGCGACTGACGTCAAGGGGAGTTTTTCCATTGACTTCAATGGACTTTAGATCATTCCCTGAACTTTTTAAAACAAGAAAATCATAAATGGATTTTAAATATTATTTTTGGATTTAATACTTCCAAATCTGTACAAATGAAATGGCTTTTCTGCGTAAACAGTTTTTCAATTAGGAAAATTCTGAAGACCAAACAAACTGTGAGATGAGAAAATGGCTTGGTCTCATTGTGCCATAATTTAAAACCCTGTCCACAACCCTTTCATTTCATGAGATGTGGTTTTGAATTGTGTTCATGTTCATAATACAATCTGATGTCCTCAAGTAGAGAACATGTAGTCTATGAGATATTGCAAGCATTTGACTCAATTGACTTTCTGCCCAGATATGTTAATGTAATGACAAATTATTCTCCTAGGAGGCTGGATCTTCAGTGTCAAGGATGTATTTTACAACATCTGAAGGATATTATGAGAAAATTGGACTAGATCCATAGCTGCACCACTCAGGTTGCTCTAAATCCCCTTTCCGCTCCCACAGTTCTTGAGGGTGCTGGGGCCAAACTAGCACACCCCTTTTAAAATAGTTTTGGATTTCCAAAATAGACTTTTTTAACATGATCCATAAGTTCTCATAATATAATATATAAATACAGCCTGCCGCCTGAAGGGAGAATGAACACAAAGACAAATTGCAAGCTGTTGGATTAAAATCACAACAGCCCATGTTAACCTATGTTCTTTCCGGCATGAATTTGACACTAAAATCCAGTTGTCCTAATTAATTCCACCTCTATTGAATCTTTGCCAAAGCCCTGTGTGAACAATCTATCAGTTACACCATTATCCCTGGGAGATATTTTGTGTCGGAGGAAGCACCAAAGGTACCTGTTCAGGCCCAGCCTCGTACTTAAACACCTGAGTCGTCCCACTGATTTCAACAGGAAAACTCATTTGCTTGAAGTCAAGTATGTGCTTAAGTGCTTCGCTGAACTGGGGCCTTGGTACAGTGCTTTGTGGAAAAGATTTTTTTAAAACTGCTGACCTTCTTAGTTTAAGCAGACTGTAAATCTCTTTTTACTGGCTTTAAAACAATTGATCCAATTAAATTGGCTTGGAGACTAGCAGGCTGTTTGAACAAGTTTCACAGTAGTACTATTTCAGGTAAGGCATATATCAATAGCAGTTACAATTGAGTGTTCCCCTTTGTTTTATGGTATGATAAATAGCTCCTGGGTCAGTGATGCAAAATAAAAGGTAATCATTATGTATATTTGGGAGAGGGTATAATTTCCAACACAGACTTTCTCTGAGACTTGGAGTTAAATGTTATTTTTGAGGTTAATGGTACTGGTACAACCTACCTTTACAACTTTGAAAGAGAAAATATTGAGTGTGAGCATAGGAGGATGAGTCAGACTGTAAGTGTAACGCCAACAGATTCTGGTTGTCAGTGGGCAGGACTGAACTGGGGACCTCTGGAGCGTAGTGCATGAGCCTCTAACGTATGAGCTAAAAGCTAAAGCTAAGGCTGTAGAACAGACTCATTCAACTTTCTCTCTAAGTGGTCTCGGTGCCACTTGATGGGATAGAACACCACACCCAAGGAGGTCTTTGGGGCAGGGACTGTCCTTTTGTTTGTGCAGCATCTTGCACAGTGGGATTCAGGTTAATGACTAGTGCTCCTAGAAACTACAGTAATACTGATAATAAATAATAATAAAAAGAAACTCCTGAGTTTTAATCCAAGCCTGACAGTGGACTGAATCTCTGGTTCAGTCTCTCCATATGTAAAAGGGGAATAATACATACCTACTTGACAGAAGTATTGGGGCCTGTAATGGGGCTTACTGGCCCTTTAAGCCTAAGCAGGGTGGAGGTGTGGGCAGAAGACCCCCATCCCAGGGATATTGGTGTGAGCCCAGGCTCGGAAACTGGCTGAAAGAGGAAGAGAGGAAGTGTTTCCAGCAGTTAGCAGTGGGATGGGAAGACTGTTAGTTTAAGGTCCTGGGATCAGGAGCCCTACACTGCAGGCTGGGGCAGGGCTCTTCTCCCGACCAATCAGGAGGAGCCGTCAGAAGGCGAGGGATGTACATGCTGCTTTCCCTCTCGGAACATTGCGTGTGCCGAAGGAAGGCAGAGCTGGCAGGCTCCGCTTCTGCTGGGCAGAATAAAGGCTCAGTGTTAGCAGGAGCTTTGGAGATGGGGTTGCTATGACAGACTTTGTGTTTGGGATACTGAGGACTATCTTGAATTACTTTGGGCTACTGACCCATTTTCTCAGGGTTACCATCAACCCTCCCCTGAGAGACTATATGGCACTTCTAAGGGGCCCCAAAGAGAGGGGGCAGACAGGGTGCCATGGAAACACTTCTGGCCACACGAGGGAGCCAGGCAAATGGTGTCCCCACTGCAGGGCCCTATCCTGCAGGGACTTTCTCCCATCCTCTTCTTTTTTCCCGTTGATGTCACAGAAGGTTTTTAGAACTTTTCAGGATCAGGCCTATAATTTGTAAAGTGCTGACTTTGGTGGAGTGATGCCACGGATGAATTTGGTGCAATGTAGTATACTCTCCTTTTTAAAAAATATGTGTATTACGGCTTTTGCTTTGTGGGTTTCTTAGACTGTAGTAGACTCAGTGGGAATCTTTTCCATTTACTTCAGTGGTTTTTTACATGAGGGTCACAATGTGCCACGGCCCAATGGGACTAGAGCCCTGTGTGGATACAAAGTTTGTATTCACATTAGATCCACAAACATGGTCTGTGGATATAAAGTAGATATCCTCAGATTTTCAGGGCTCTACCAATGACCATGTATTAGAGAAAATGAACAGGCATCTGCTCAGTTGGAAATCAGAGTAAGAATACCTTGTGTAAAAGTGAGAGAATTTAAATGCAGAATATTGTAATCAAAATTAGAAAATTCCACTTCCTTACTTAGTATCAGTCACTGTGTGCACCGCAATGCAGTCACAGATCTTCAGTTTAAGGATTTGGGGGTCTGAAACAAAACGACTGAATTTGGAAAACATACTGGATTTCAAAAATAAGGCCGTTGTCTAATGTGTTGAATCTAGAAATATCAGTCATAGGTTACCCTTCAAATACAGTCTGTGATAGGAGACACAGATGCATAAGGGGAATAAGGTGTTTTTTTGATGCTAATATTAACTACAGGAATTCCAGTATTTAACAGTTTGATAATATAATTAGCTAATGTTTTGACTAGACTAATTCAATAATGATGCGTAGAAAAGTGCAATTTAATCTCGGCACAGAAACTTAGACTGTTTGCCTCATTGCATTCTGTGTCTTAATTTCTATTTTAAATTAAATATCTGTGACTTCTTAGTATTTTATATTAGAAATCTTCCTTTGTATGGCTTCTATTTTGAATCACTAATTAATTTAATGCAAAAGTTAGTTCTGTTATGGGATTACAATAAATTGAGAGCTTTATTTTTCCTTGATTCTGCATGTATAACTTCCATTAAAACCATTGTGAATCATACTTGCGTTCAGGGGGATATACACCATTTCTGCGCCTTCCCAAATGTTTCCATTACTTTTTAACCATTTTTCTGTGCTTCTATTTCCTAAGTATTTGTGCTTCCATTTATTTGTGCTTTCCTTGAGTAAAAAAAAATAAAAATAAAATAAAATAAAAAATTACTCTACAGAAACACCTGTCTGTTGACCAGCAAGTAAATTCTCTTTTGTGTACATTTCTGACTAGTGGCTCTTGGTGTATATGATACCCACTAAACAAAGCAATTGGCTGTCAGTGATTAGGTAAGTATCCTGCCCTCAGAATTAGTGAGCTGTGTATATGGATAATGAGGACATCCACGTTACACTGGAAGCGACTACAGATAATAAGGGATGTAATCCCTCTTGTTTCAGGATGTTGGCCAGCCAGTCACTGATGGGTGGTATAGTAGAAGTTTCCCCTGTGTGCAAGTTATTCCATGGCTGTCCTTTACAAGTTTTCTTGCACCTTCCTCTGAAGCATATGGCATTGGCTACAGGATATTTACTGTCCTGTTCCTATTTACTGTCCTGCAAGGGGTCAATTCTTCAATAAACGTAGAGAAGCCTCCTTCTCAATTGAATACTTAAATTTGGACCTGTTCCCACTGAAATCTATGCTAAAGCTCCCATTGACTTTAAAATGGTAGAGGAGTGGGCCCTTAGCCACTTATATTAAACACACCTGGTGTTTCTTATTTGCTCTTGGACTCCCTAATGCTATTTCAGTACTCATAAGAGACCTGATGTGACCTAGCTCATTGGCTTGTCTAGTAAGCACTGAACTTGACCTAGCCGACTGAGGCTTTTGTGAGTTTACAGTCTTATATTTTCTAGAATATTAAAGTAAAATATTTACGGAAGGGTTACTCAGGGCAAATGTGGGAGTGGCTGTGTTACATGCTGTTTTACTCAATAGCGTATTTCTGATGGTGTAATGGAACTTATTCTTTTCTAGGGGATCAGCAGCCTTTTCAGTTCCTTAAAAGTGGTGCGACTTCTGCGCCTTGGTCGTGTTGCCAGGAAATTGGACCATTATCTGGAATATGGTGCTGCAGTACTAGTGCTATTGGTCTGTGTCTTTGGACTAGTGGCCCACTGGCTAGCCTGTATATGGTACAGCATTGGGGACTATGAAGTTATAGATGAAGTCACTAATACAATCAAGAGAGACAGCTGGCTCTACCAGTTGGCGTTGAGTATAGGGGCACCCTATCAGTACAATACCAGCGGCTCAGGGCAGTGGGAAGGAGGCCCCAGCAAAGACTCGTTGTATATATCCTCTCTCTACTTTACCATGACAAGCCTTACAACAATAGGATTTGGAAACATAGCTCCAACCACAGATGGAGAGAAGATTTTTTCGGTGGCCATGATGATGGTTGGCTGTAAGTAGAATCATTTTATTTATTTTGCATGTAGATCTTTGCATTAGTACTGTATTAAAAGAGAAATATTTAAACCATATGCACTGGATCGTTGTACTGTTAGTTGCATTTTCAGCATCCTATGCTTGGCATCAGCACTCTTGACACACACAGTATATTTTAGCATCTTCCACTGCAGATAAATAACCAGGGAATAAAGCTGAAACCACAACTGAAAAATTGAACAATTTTATTGTCAGAGCTTGTGATTAGACAAGGTTAAGTATGATCACTGTTGTATAGTGAGGCTAGGATTTCTTTGCATTTTTAAAGATCATTTAGCGTACATTTAAAGTGTCTTAATTTGAATTTCGTTAAAATTTGCACACACACACTGATGGTGCCCAGCTGATATTAGCCCATAGTATTAAAACAATCAAGGTGTCCTAGCTGTTTTTCAAAAAAGCATGATGATTGCATAAGATGATTGTGCCTTTATCGCATTGGCTTGGTTTTACTGTAAGCTCTATTTTTATCTCTGGAGAACAGTAACTTTTGTCACCATGGAAGCTGGAGGTAGAGGAGATCATTGCAAGACGCTATATTGTACCTCTTCTCAGTTTCCTGCTATTTCGCAGCTCCTGTAAAATGGCTTTAAAATGATCGTACAAAGGACTGTTTCTTGTTTTATGCAGTCTAGGCAAGAGCACTGGACAATTCTTTTGGTGAAAAATCATCTTCAAAATATAGCATCGTTTGAGTAGCTGGCAAATGATAGCAGGGAATTGTTGAAAAATGTAATAAATATTAATATAATATGGGTGAAAGAGGGAAATATTTTACTGTTGAATAATCATAATACTTGGCACTTCTACTAATGCTTTACATTGTCAAAGCTCTGTACAACCACTAAGTGATTATATAACAAAGATGGAAACAAAACCTTTCAAATTAGGATCTGCATAATCTCTTTGCTAATTAACTCAGCTAACACTTGGGTCCATCTTTGCAAAATACTGAACTGTAAAAAGCAACTTTCTTTAAACTCCTCAGCTTATTAAACCTATTTACTCTATTTAACACGTTCAGTTTGTTTTTAAGATTGAGGGAATCAGCAATCTGACTGCATGTCTACAGTGTGGTGTCATACAATTTGCTTTTAATGATTTTTTTGCGTAATGTGTTTCAGTTAACCTTGCAATCTATAAAAATCAACTCCCCAAAGCTAGACCATTATTGAACTACTGTGTATCTGACATAGAAAATACACAGGTGGTGATTAGCTGCACATTTTTTGTCGATGATGTTTGATACTATGTGCAGAAGTCTGAGTATTGGGACAGTAGAATGATTATACAGCATCTTAAATATTTCAATAATCTTATTTTCCTTGCTTTTTTTGGAGAGCTCTAATGCTGTGCAGAGGAAGTGACTTTCACAGGTAATTGAACAACATCATTAAATGACCTGGGGCAGGGCAGGAGCGGAGGAAATGGGGCTTGTCGTCATCTTTGCATTTCCTGCAACTGGGCACATTGTTTTTACATTCTTCTCTGAAACCTGTGATACAGATATGAAAGATACATGCTGGAACTAAAGGTTTGATATTAACAAAAGTCTTTGCCCATCCCAGAGGCTGATATCGATAGTGATCCTAAGTGTTATCAAAGTGACACACAGGCTGGGCACATCCCTATCATTGCAGAACTTTGGGCTGTATAAGTAGGGGCAGTGCCAGCAGATCGAGGGACATGATCATTCCCCTCTATTCGGCATTGGTGAGGCCTCATCTGGAGTACTGTGTCCAATTTTGGGCCCCACACTACAAGAAAGATGTGGAAAAATTGGAAAGAGTCCAGTGAAGGGCAACAAAAATGTTTAGGGGGCTGGAGCACATGACTTATGAGGAGAGGCTGAGGTAACTGGGATTATTTAGTCTGCAGAAGAGAAGAATGAGGGGGGATTTGATAGCTGCTTTCAGCTACCTGAAAAGGCGTTCTAAAGAGGATGGATCTAGACTGTTCTCAGTGGTAGCAGATGACAGAACAAGGAGTAATGGTCTCAACTTGCAGTGTGGGAGGTTTAGGTTGGATATTAGGAAAACTTCTTCACTAGGAGGGTGGTGAAGCACTGGAATGGGTTACCTAGGGAGGTGGTGGAATCTCCTTCCTTAGAAGTTTTTAAGGTCAGGCTTGACAAAGCCCTGGCTGGAATGATTTAGTGGGGGATTGGTCCTGCTTTGAGCAGGGGGTTGGACTAGATGACTTCCTGAGGTCCCTTCCAACCCCGATATTCTATGATTCTATGAACTATCCAATGGAATTGGTGACTGGGATTGTGGGGATTAGGGTGAAGTGGGACAAAGCCTGCAAATCTGCATGTACAGAGAATGAACAGCGAGGGGGCAAAATCCTACCTGTCTTTTTCAAGTGTCTCATCTCAATGGCATTGCTGTAGCTACTCATGTGAGTAAGGTGAGCAGGATTTTGCCCATAAAAGGGAGATACAGGGAGCAGAACCTAACTTTTTATCTATAGTTTAAGATTAAATCCGTAGAAATTTGGGTCTTTTTGCAGATTTAATAGTGAATGTTTGAGGATCTGATTGCAAAAGATGGGCCCATATAAATCTACATGCCCAATTATGTGGGCCTAATTTGTGCATTCACATATCATACTTGTGAGTGCAATGTAACCTTAAATCTAAATAAAACAAATGGGTTGCTTTATTGCTTACATGGCTAGTTAGATGGCTAACTAGCCATGGCTGCTTGCAAATATCAGGCTTGTGCGTTGCAGTCATGCTATATATGTACACTAATTAGGCCTGCTGGATTGTGCGTGTGTATTTGAGTGTGTACATCTATCATAAAAGATGGTTAAGGGTTAATGTCTCTTTTACCTGTAAAGGGTTAAGAAGCTCAGTGAACCTGTCTGACACCAGACCAGAGGACCAATGGGGGGACAAGATACTTTCAAATCTTGGTGGAGGGAAGTCTTTGTTTGTGTTGTTTGTTTTGTTCATTGTTCGCTCTTGGGGCTAAGAGGGACCAGACGTGCACCCCAGGTCTCCCCAGTCTTTCTGAAACAGTCTCTTATGTTTCAAAATAGTAAGTACTAGCTAGAAAAGGCAGATTAGTCTTATGTTTGTTTTCTTAACTTGTGAATGTGTATTTTGCTGGAAGGATTTTACCTCTGTTTGCTGTAACTTTGAATTTCAGGCTAGGGGGGAGGGAGTCCCTCTAGGCTATATGAATTTGAATACCCTGTAAACATTTTCCATCCTGATTTTACAGAGATAATTTTTACTTTTTCTTTCTTTAATTAGAAGATTTCTTTTTTAAGAACCTGATTGATTTTTTTCCTTGTTTAAGACCCAAGGGGTTTGGGTCTTGGGTCTGAACTCACCAGGGATTGGTGGGGGGAAAGGAGGGGGGAAAGGTTAATTCCTCTCTGTTTTAATATCCAAGGAGTTTGGATCAGTGTAGTCTCTCAGAGTAACCCAGGGAGGGGAAAGTCTGGGAGGGGGAATGGTTTATTTCTCCTTGTTTTAAGACTCAAGGAGTTTGGGTCTTGGGTTCCCCAGGGAAGGTTTTGGGGGAACAGAAAGTGTGCCAAACACTATATTTTGGCTGGTGGTAGCGCTATCAGATCTAAGCTAGGAATTAAGCTTAGAAGGGTACATGCAGGTCCCCACTTTTTGGATGCTAAAGTTCAAAGTGGTAAAAATACCTTGACAACATTATTGACAATTTGACTGCATGAAAACCAAAAAGGAGCTATACAAGGAGGAAAGCATGCAGGAGAAACTGTAATAAGCCAGAAAAGAACTTTTTCCTTTGAGAGATGCTAAACTATAGTGCTAATCCTGTAAATGTTTGCTAATACCAGTAGTTTGGTATTGGCAACATTTTTCTAACTGCCAAATAAATGTCTTAAGCTTAACATTGGAAACAGTGATAGTAATTCATCACAATCCCAATTGCCTACGCATGCAATCTTCAGCTATGAAATACATTATTTGCTGTATTATCAACAAGCAGTGACTTGTGCAAGCCTAAAGTTTGCTATTTTCAATGGTGAAGTTATCTGGAGGAGGAAAGTGTATCTAGAGAGATTATATGAGTGGCCAGCATTCCCAAAAGGCATTCATTTAAAAACTAATGAAGCATTAAAGCTGTGCAGCTGACAGCACAGATTTCCCTATGGAAAAACAAAGTGAATGTGGTTGGCTGTACATTTGGCAGATCTTTGGTCACCTGGCTGTTCATTGCAGTCACGTCTGGCAGGTTGTTTAGTCTCTCTGAGAGAGATCACCTTTCCTCTTTCAGGAGAGAGTGCTTTTAGCAACTTTACTCCATGCTCATACAACATACCTTGGCTATCTCTTTGCCTTGCTCAGTCCATCTTGGTGTTTAATGCTAAGTTAAAAACAGTTTTGTTTGCTGCATCTGAACTTTTAAAAAGATAAACTATAATAAACAGTGCTGCTTTTATTGTAAGGCACCTGTGACTCTTGAGTGAAATTTGTGCTGTATAAATCTATATTTTATTTTTGTTGTTTCTGGAGGCGGAAAGTGCATTGGGAATTTAATTTATTATAGCTCATTTTGCTTTGATTATGTCATTGCATCTCCTCTACTGCACAGATTGAAGAGAGCAGACATATCTGTCAAGTCTCTTGCCTGAAGCAGTGGTATCTTATCCTGCATGAGGGACCTTTCCCTCAAGCCTCCCATTATCTCCTGGCAATTTACGCTCCCCTTATGTGTTCCAATTTCCCCTTTTGTGATTTCCTCCAACAAAGTCCCTGTTACATTAGATCTGCAGCTGATGTCTTAGAGTAACTGAATGGGTTTGGTCAGTTTCACATAATTGAACATGCTGGGTAATGAGCCTAAGGTTTGTGGCCAGGAATGTGAAACTTACCAAATCGGGTAACTTTCATTTTAAAGTCCATGGGTTGGGGTTGAAGACCTGGTACTGCAAGATCCTTACAGGAGAGGGTCTGAGAAGAAAGAACAATAGTGAGAGAAAGAGGCAAAGGGGAAAAGGATTGAGGGTAAGGAGGAAGATGTAGGAAAGTGGGGTTGCATACAGAAAGCAGACAAGCCATCAGAAAACAGAAAAGAGCATTGGGATGAACAGGGAGGAGGAGGATTAGGGACAGTTCTTCAGCACAGTGCTTCACTTCTTTGCTGCCAGCCGTGGAAGGATCGTCCTTGGTTAGGGCACTAGCCTGAGACTTGGGAGATCCTGGGTTCAGTTCCCGGCTCTGCTGGAGACTTCCTACATGACTGCAGTCTCTCTGCCTCAGTTCCCCATCTGTGAAATGGGGATAATAGCACTTCGTTCCCTCACAGGCGTGTTATGAGGCAAAACGTTTGTGACGTGCTCAGATTCTACAGTGCTTGGTGGCCAAAGAAGTAACTAAGATGGATAGAGGGAGAGCAGTGGAAACTGCCACTTCCCTCCCCTCTCTCAATTGCATTTCAGGTCTGGCTGAACTGTGTGGCCAGATCTAGGCACACATGCATTGATCAGCTCCTATCTCTGCTTGGCACATGCTAATGCTCCTCTGATTAGTGCTCAGCTCTGCTTTGGTGGGAAAGAGGCAGTGAGTAAAGAGCACACGAGCAGCAGAGCCGGTTTTAGGGGCGGGCTCTGGAAGGAGGTGGGTTGGAGGGAGGAAGTGACGCAGGTAATGAAAGGAGGAGAGAAAACAAGATGGTGTATGTTGGGAGCATTTGGAGTAACCAAAGCCATATCTCCCTCCAGCACCAAGAAAATCATCCTGTGCTGCCTCCTGCTCTGGAACTTGGCAGCTGTGGATGAAATGGGAGGAGAGCCAACATGGTATCCTTCCTGCCCATCAACCTGCAGAAACCCCTGCAGAAGAAGGGATGTGATGGGCTGCTTGGCTGTCTGTGACACCATGCCTTGGGAACCTCTTAGGTATTACTGTTGCCTTTATCAGCTTGAAATCTCAGAGACTCTCCTCTCAGAGAATGCCTGGTGTGCGCAGGGAGGAAATAAATGGCTTCGGAGGGAGCCATTCTGTCCAGGGACCTATGGAGGGGCTGGCCCATGGATTTCCCCACAGAGTCTGGAATGCTTGTGCTGTGGTGTGGCCCTGCCTTCTTCTCAGATCTACCAACCACTCCTATCTACTAGGATGCTACTTCTGGGCCTCCTGGCATTGTCCTGGTGGGAGTAGGCCATGCCTAAGCAGGAGCCCACAGTCTGTCCCACTATTTCACATACATGTGAACATCTCAAATGCAGCAGCACCAAAGTTCAATGTTTGCCTCTCTGCAGGGATTGCAGTGCTGCAGGGTTTCCTTCAATAAGTGGAAGATCATAGCCGTGTTATTGAAGAACACCTGAGACAATGAGTGTTGAGTGTTTAACCGTGTCTGCTTTATCTCTGAATATGAAACCCCCAGAAGAATCTCTTGTTCATCCCTTAGCCCTCGAAAGAGCCTTGAAGTTCTGTTTGGCCATTCTACCTCTGAGCGGATATTGTAAAACCTAGCCCAGGCTTCCCTTGAGAGTAAAAAAATAGGTGGGTTTTTTTTTTTGTTTTTTTTTTTACATTGACTCATCCTTAAAAGAATCATTGAGTTTAAATTACAGAGGGAAAAGTTTGCTAATTCAAGCTAGTTTTGTGATGGCTCATCATAATTTATGTGGTTGTAAACCTCCTCCAGAAGCTTTGCCTATTTCTAGTAGTTACTGCAGCAATTTCCACAAAGCGCAGTTACAGAGTATTATCATGTGAGTTGCTATCAGCCTTCAAAGGTCAAAACGATGACAATTCTTTTGGCACTAAACATGTACAGTATGATGCCTTGCATCTGTAAATTGGAAACAGTGAAAACATAATCATTTCCTGTAGTTGTGATTCAGCCTTGTTACGGTTTGTGGGAAGCTTTCATTTCAGTAACATTCCCCTATTTTAGTTTTACAAGCTGGAGAGACATTTATTGCAGAAAGTGGGTCAGGTGTTCTCATCTGATACACCTTTCCTTGTAAAAGAGCCCTTCCTAATGAACTGTGAGTGAACTGTGCTGAAACAGAACCTTCTGAAGGCTACAGCTCTGCTTCCTACACACCAGGCGTGCGTTTTCTCAGGTTCAGATCCCTTGTTTGGGAGTGTGATGTGGTCTGCTTCCAGTGCTAAGATAAGTTGTTGCTAAAAGCCAGCAAATAATTCATTCCAGAGTATTCTTTTATTGTTCAAGTGACGTTAGTCAATTCATTTTTGGCCACTTGGGTGCTGTGGGCATGTCCCAGGCAGGGCTATCTAGCAAATGTGTTAAGCAATGGCAAAACCTGTACACCAGTTGAGCAGTGAATGATACCTTAATTGGAAGCGGGAGCTTGTCTGGCAGATTTCCAGGCAAGCAGTCCCACGGGTCTGTAGGATTTAGTTTTAATTCCTATGAAAATATATGTAATAGAGCAGCTCCCAGCAAAAATCATTAGCGGCCATGGAGATTAAATCATACTTTGCACAGCAACAAATAATAGCAGGCTTGCAATGGAATATGAATGAGGAGGATTTATGTCTGCAGGAATGCACTGGACTGTATGTTTAACGATGAATAAAATACGGCACTTTGAGTGCTCTACTGTCTCATATGATGGTTTGTCCTATGTACAGAAATTTCTTCCTTCTGCTTCTCCTATCAGCAATGGTAGGTGTAGGAGGGACATGATTCCTTCCTGCCCTCCCTGGTCTTCTGCTCCTGGGACAGTAGGAGGCTTTGACCTCTCTACAGCCAGTGGAGGCCTCATGCCTAACCCTTCCTGGCCAATTTGGGCATGTCTAAACTGCGTTGTAAATGTGGGTCTGTGGGACCTGCACTTGTGGACTCCACGTTTCCAAGTTTTCAAGCTACATTTTAAACCTGGGTTTACAGTTGCTGGGTCTGGGTCTTACAACCATGCTACTGCATCCACATTGCACTATACAGACTCTATGTGTCAGGACTGCAGCTTCAGCTGAGTCCACACTGCAAAAGGACAGGGCTTGGACTTCAGTCGCAGCAGGACTTGTGCTAGGACCCAGGTCCTGAGTGCTTGCTGACCCGAGTCAGAAAGATTTGTGTGATGGGGTAGGGAATTTTGAGCCCAGGTTTACAATGCAATAAAGACATACCCTTTGAGCCCCTGGGAAGTACAGGGCCAGTGGGTGAGAATGGGCAGGGCCCTCTGCAGTTCCTTTAAACAAGAGCAGAATGAAATGACGGAGAGCTCTAGCTGCTGCTGTTAAAATGTGTCTTATTCATAGCACCCAAAATTGTGACAGGCACATGGACAGCCATCCATTCACACAGGCATGGGCTAGGCGGCCGGAGGGCTCATCTGCAAATCTTGTCCCTTGAAGGAGGTAGCATGTAGGCTGGGATTATAGCTTGCCTCCTTTCCTAACAGTTTCTTGAACACAATACAGAGATCCTGCTCTGCTTCTTGATCTAGAGGAGCGAGGTGTCTACATGGTTTTCACTTCCATTCATTCCTCCTCCCTGTACTGTGCCCCAGGGCAGGATTGAGCCCTTTCTCGCTTGTGGACACTTGACTGTATTGCAAAACCTGAAACTACCGTGTAGTTTGGCACCGCTCCACTTGATTGGCACCTGCCCAGGGAGACTCAGAACTGGAGCACCAGGAGTGTTGCAGGTCAGGATTGAAGTACAGTGGCAGAGCTGTGTGAGGGACTTGCACCACCAGTGACTTTCCTGCAGTATGTCTGGCTAGTCCCTCACAAGCACAGAATTCTTCCAGGAAAGGATACATTACAGGACTAAACTCTGCCCTAGGGAAATGTTTTGAAGACATGGTGCTTTCTAAAAATGGCCAAACACATTATATGTGTGATGATGCCTGTTGCGAACAACTGATGATGGCCCTCTGATAAAGGTGGAGCAGAACTGTAACCATTCCGTTTGGGTGTTCCTAGGAGGTGTGCCTTGTAATGACAGGACTGGAGTGTGGGTGACAGGGGCAGTCTTAGGTTTCACTGCTATTTGCATGCATCCAACACTGTGCTAATGGGTACTTTACAAAATAAGATACACCTGGTTCCTCTTCAGGGAAGGCCTACATTTTTACCTCCATTTAAGTTGACTTCTTGTTGGGATCAGGTGCCAGTGGGTTTTCTAGGAGAGCTGTTTTGTATGTCTTTTCTATCTGGCTTAAGCAGGTGCCTGCTTGGTGAGATTTGAGCTCAGCCTGATTACCCTGAGAATTCAGTTCTGTAAGCACAGACCCTCCTCCAATCCTCACTTGCCCCCAATCATTGCAAGTTCAAAAGTCGGTTCATTCACCTAAAGCATTGCTACTATAGCAGACCTGGTAGAGAGCAGAGTGGGAAAGAGATGAGCCTAGGTGAGATAAAGGGCAAAGCCCTCTTTGTGGACCAGGAATTTGGTTGCTTTACAACATAGAGTCATGAATTCATGTCGGTTCGCCACATTTAGAGGGCTGAAAGCTGCGTTCTGCTGTAGCTGCAGCTTCTGAGTGTTCTTTAGGGTCAGTGCCAGGTAGCACAGGCTGCAGTTAGCAGTCTAGACATGAGACGCATGAATCACTACCACTAGGCCTGAATCAGAGATAAGGGGTGTAGTAGGATAAAGGGAAAGAGGGCATTGCTGGACACTGCTGGAAGGCCAGGAAGGGTAGCGAGGAATCTTGTAAGAAATTGACCCCACTTTTTTGATTACTGGGGCGAGAGAAGCCTTCTTGTGAGAGGCAATGTCATGGTTTCTGCCAGCATCAGTCTCTATAAAACACTCCAATTTGGATCTTTTCCAACCAGGCCATGAATTGAATTGGTGACAGCAATGTAAAAATGTACTGATGACTGAGCAGTTTAAATCAGTCACGTACTGGTATTTGGTTTGATTGCCTTGTTGTGCTGCTGACAAACCTTACCTGTGTTAAGCATGGTTGAACTGGCCATCTTGAGTAAAGTTCTGCTTTTAACAGGAGGAGCTGCTCTGGGGTCGTCCAGAGGGGGTTTCATTCATGTGCCATGCACCAGAGCCCTTAAGCAGCCATGTTGCACACTGGGGTGTTCTCTTCTTCTTGGTAAGGGAGGCAACACTTGTCCTCAGTTACCATATGCTGCAGACAGCATCCTGTGCGCTAGTCACCTGCAGGCAGATTTTTAAAGGTATCTAGGTGCCAAACAATGCAGATAGGCCTCTAGTGAGATATCAAAAGGGCACTCCAGCATAGTGAGGAATCTTGTCAAAATTTCACTTGGCATCTATTTCCATCTTTAGGAGCCTATGTATCTTTGACAATCTGCCTCTGGAGTATAGCCACACCCCGTTGTTGGCAGACCACACCCTTTTGTGGGTGTGAATGAGTATGATAACTGCTCCCCTTCCATAAAGCTCTCTGAAGATTAGTTTGTAAACCTGTCATGCTTTGCTAGTTGGTAGGGGTGAACATCAATATTTCTTGACTTTCTAAAGCTTTCTAGAGCTAAAGGGATACTGGGTAAAATTTTCAAAAGGCATCTAGGTCACTTGGAAGTAGAGCTGGGTGAATAATGGATTTTTCGGTTTGTGGGCAATTCTGAAAAATAATTTAAAAAAATTGTTTCGGGTCAAACCAAAAAGATTTGTCTGTAAATGGAAATTTGAAAAAAAAATGGGTTGAAAGAAACATATTTGTTTCAGCCAAATTCAGATGCTTAGTTTCAGCTTCAACCATTTAAAATTTTATTTATTTATTAGTATAATTACAGGAAATTGTGAAACAAAGTCATGTTTTGAACCAAAAACTCAAAATGCTTTGAAAATGTTGAAACAAAATATTTTGATCTTTTTGACTGAAACAATTTGGCAAAACCAGTATGAATTTGTGAAATGTTTCGGTGTTGCCAAATCTGCATTTTTCACCAAAAAATTTTTTTGTTTTAAAAATTTCATCCAGCTTTACTTGGGGAAACTATATTTTCACAAGTGGCTAGGTTACTTAGAAGCCTAAGTGCCATTGACTTTCCATTAAATGTACTGTTCTGCATCCCTAAGTCACTTTTGAAAATTAGATTTAGCATCTTCAGTCACATACTCTTGAAATTTTTACTCATCATCAACTTGAATCCTAGTCAGTTAAACAAAAACAAACCACAATGTAGTTCCCAGTGCTACATGTGCCCCTGAATCTCCTGCCAACCTTGTTGTTTCACAATCATATATTTTTTTATTGTTTAAACATTGTTCTCTTCCCTGTTGCTGTGGTGAAAGACCCATACAAACATCTGGGGTAACTGACTGACTCTATTTGGGAAAAAATGTAGTCTGTATGTAAATATCAAACTGAGCAGACGAGATTTTCAACTTGACAGTTCGTGACCTCCTTGGAATCACTTGCTGCCCATCTAGTGTTGCTAAATGGGAGTTAGGCCTAAGCTGGATCCCATCTAGATTCTCTGGGAATTTCTGGTATGGAAAAGGTAGAGAGTCATTGAACTAGATGCATAGTACTGTGAAATGTACAAAGGAGACAAGCTGAAAAACCAGAGCTGTTTTTTTTCCCCTCTAGTGCTTTGCAATTATAGTGATCTTAGGGGTGTGGAGTGCGGGAGGGGGCTCAGGGCAGGGGTGCAGGAGAGGTGAGGCAGGGGGCTCAGGGCAGGAGTGCAGGAGAGATGTGGGATGAGGCAGGGGGCCTGGCACCATGCCCCTGCAGCCCCTGAAGGAGGGAGGGCAGAGGGCTCCGTGCGCCGCCCTCACCTGCGGGTACCTCCCCTGAAACTCCCATTGGCCGCTATTACCCGTTCCCAGCCAGTGGGAGCTGCAGGTGAGGGCAGTGCGCGATGCCCTCTGCCCCGCAGGACCGCAGGGCCGTGGTGCTGGCTGCTTCTGAAAGCAGCGAGAGGGCCCGCAGCACCACAGGCGTGGCAATCCCATGGGCTGGATCCAAATCCCTGACAAGCCGGATCTGGCCCGTGAGTCATAGTTTGCCCACCCCTGTCTTAGCTGTTACCTGTAGCAATAGCAGGTAAAACACTTTGATAGAAGAATGGTTTCAGGGCCATTCTCAACTTTGCAGCCTTAATGTTCTCTAAACATACCATAGTATTTTATATGAAATTCTCCTCGAACTGTTGAGGAAAGAGTCAGACTGTAAAAGCACAAGTAGCCTAAATTAAACGGTGGTAGAGTTACTCCTAGAAGTCAGAAGAATTGAAATAAAAGAATCGGATCATACAGCACTCTTTCATGAGTATTCAGTCCATAAGGATTGGTGATGATACAATGGATTTTCTTGACAGAAGAACTGTGGGTGTGTTCTCTTTTGTTTTGCTTGTGTTCCGAAATGGTGGCAGGTTTAAAAATATTCCAGCAGTTAGTTTGTAGAAAAAACATATGTGCCTCTGATGCAAACAGCTGTACACTATAAAACAGCCTCTTTGGGAAGTGTTAGTGGAATTCTTATGAAGTTATATCTGAAGCAGGGTCATATATGCTTCATTTCTGTTATTATTGAGTTGATTAATTTAAATGGATTTATGGTGTTTAGGGAGAGGGGGGCAGAGATTAGGAGAGGAAAGAGTGAAGAAATGATATTTAGCTGTTTCTGTACAATGTTATCTAAAATGACTGAAAATGACTCAGTTGTAGATTTAAAAAGCTGCCCAAGTGTATATGGGGGAACCCATAGGCAGTGCTTCTGCCTACTTACAGATTATGCAACTGAGCACCTGAAATATCCGTCCTCTGATGATGTGGGGGCGGTGCTCATGTTTTCCCAGTATACCCAGAACATCTCTCTTTCTCAGTAAGCAAGGGTTTTAATTACCCATCTCAACCACAAAAGACCTAGTATGTTATATTACATAACATATATAAACAAATCCTGTGGTATCCCATCATACCATTTAGCTATAGATCTTTAATTTGCAATTTTAGTTGCAGATCACTTCATTAAATCAAACAGCAGCTGCTACTCTCCAGCCACCCAGCTCTGAAGGCAGCAGTGCAGGAGTAAGGGTGCCACAGTCTGGTATTGCCACCCTTATTTCTGTGCTGCTGCTGGCAGGGTGCTGCCTTCAGAGCTGGACACCCAGCCAACAGCTGCTGCTTTTTGGCTGCCCAGCTCTGAAGGCAGTGCAGAAGTAAGGGTGGCAATATTGTGAACCCCCTAAAATCTTGCGGACACCCCCCTCCACAATTCCCTTTTCACTCTGGACCTCCAATTTTAGAAACACTGGTCTTCCTGGTGAAATCTGTATAATATAGGATAAAAGCACACAAAAGACTAGATTTCACGGTCCATGATGCGTTTTTCACGGCCGTGATTTTGGTAGGGCCCTCTTCATGACACATTGTCAGCAGGCTTCTACTTTTTAGATATGCATTTCAGTTTGCAAACTGGTATTTTCATCCTGTCTCCTTTAAAACCATGTTCTGAAGTGTCCCTAGTCTCTGTTTGCCAGAAGCTGGGAATGGGCAACACAGGATGGATCACTTGATGATTACCTGTTCTGTTCATTCCTTCTGAAGCACCTGGCATCAGCTACTGTCAGAAGATGAGATACTGTCCTAGATGGACCATTGGTCTGACCCAGTGTGGTCGTTTTTATGTAATAATGAGCTATTTTTTTCTGCAACAAAGTACTCTAGTTCCCCATTGTATAGTATTGGGATTGGGAGGAGAGGTGGGGTGCCGCAGAGTCAGATTTAAGAAGCAAGCTACAATATGAAAAAATATTGGAGAGCTCCTGCCCTAAGGATATGCTGACTTTTCCTTTAAATCAAGGTATTTCCCTTCCTAGATATTGTCCTTGTTAAATGTCAAAACTGGAGAAAAAAGTGACATCTTTATATGTCTGGAGAGGCTTAAACATCTGAAAATGACTAATAAGTTTGATAGTAGGAAATAAGGTTTTGGTCCAATGGGAGGGAACAGTGCAGTATAGTAGCATTGCAAGTTAATCACATTGTTGTCATGCAAAAACGCAGTGTATTTAATGTTTATAAAGAGACTTGAAGTACTTTTAATAGAAGGTGCTAGACACTGTAAAATATGAAAAATCCTATTGCATTTAATGGCCACACCACAACCCATATCAGGTTCCTCAGTGTATGCACATTTTTCTCATGTCTTCAGTCCAAGTGCCATGGATCTGATGGAATCCAGCCCGAACCCCCCACCTACTCACAACCTGGGGAAGTCCCCACTTCATGAAGAGCCAGCATGTTGTCTTCTTTATCTTCCTCCTTGCAGGCCTTGTGCAGGGACCAAGTAGGGGGCAGGGCATCCATTGCTAGCTGATGCAAGTGTAACCCACTAATATTTTAGTATTTTAGGAAATAGTATCAGAATTATTTATTTAAAAGAGGAAATAGAGGTATTTAGTAACCCAGTAGTGAGTATGTGTATTTTCTCTCACTTTTAAACAAGTGAACAGAGAAAGAAAAGTAAAAACAATCAAAAAACAAAAATGATATTTTTAATGTCACCAATATATGCACTTCTGGTTTTTTTTTCATTTCAAATGTTATCTTTGAAAAGCCTAAAAAAAACCCAGCAAATTTTTGAACAGAACAACAACTTTTTCATTTCTTTTTAATTTTTGGGGGAAAATTAAAATGGAATTTTGGATCAGTCTTGCTGCCAATATTTAACCGGTATTAAAATAAGATAGAAATAGGTTATACATATATTTCCGTGATATTGATGTCACAAGTGACATCACTTCTCATTGAGACGGCTCTCATTGCCTGAAGGCTCTGTGATGCCATTTTTTAAATGTAAATTCTTTTCCTGATCTGAAAAACAGCTCTATACAAATGGCATCTTGTGGTTCCAGGTTTGCTGCTGCTCAGTTTCTGAGCAAAAAAAAAAAAGACTACTTTTAAATGGCTACAATGCCACATGATATTTTTAATTCAAAATGTCCTTTTTTTGCTCCACATACCCCAGTGCGTTTCTCCCCCCTAAAATAGTAAAAGCCCAAATGAACAAAACTGGAATGGACAAACCGTGTGTGCTCAAGCACCCTGATCACGCTTATTGTGCTTACATCTCTTTCTCCAGCTCTTTATCTCTTCATTGTGTTTTTGGATTGTAAGCTCTCTAGAACAGGGACTGTGTCTTCCTATATGTGTGTAAAACATATAGCAGACTTGGGCCATGATGGCAGCCTTAATTCTGGCATTTCTCAACTTTCCAGCGCTTGACTTGGCAACATTAAAAATGTTCCTTAACATACTTTTTGTGCGCAATTGCCTAGGTTTTTGAGAAAGCAATTTGGAAAAGCAAATTCCATCATGTGGCATTACAATGACACCAACATGGCTCCTTAGTGGGGTTGGAACCTTTAGATCCATGACCACAGATCTCTGCCATGTGAGCTAACCGAATAATTGTTAGCAGTAGTAAGTTGTCATCCTCTGTGGAGGGAAGTGTAATGCTTTGCCAGTTGATTTCACAGATATTTTCTGAGGAATGGCGAGACTCTGGACTCTTGAGTTACATTCCAAGCTCTGGAAAGGAGTGTGCTCTAGTGGGCACAAGCTCTTCTGCCTCTTCCCCCCCCCACAAGTGTAACCTCTTCTGCAGTCCCTCATCCTACCTACCTCTTTTCCATCCCTATCTGCTCATCTCCCCATCTAAACAAACCCAGTTCCCTCTCCCCAGACTTCTCATCAACATCCCAGTCTTCTTGCCTGGCCAGTCCCAGTTTCCCCACCCTCCCGCCCCCTGCTCCTCATACATCACTCTCCACAACCCTGGCCTCCAGTCCTCCCTCCACGTATGTTCCTCATCTCCACTGGCTCTCAGTCACAATCTCCTTCCACTGGCACATTGTCCAGTCTCGATGTCCCACCCTGGTTCCTTGCCCCAATCTCTGTGCCCAGCCAGTTCTGGTCTTTCCCCATCCAAATTCCCAGTCCCATCTTTCCTCCCCCTGGCTCTGCCAACTTTCAGTCACAGGGTCCAACCCCCCAGCTCTTTGTCCCAATCTAGTCCCTCTGCTTCCCAGGTTTGGCTCTGCATTCGAATCAGTCAGCTTCTTCCTCCACGTTATATGGGCCAAGCAGGGTCACTGAGTGCACAGAACGGACAGGCGTCCTTCCAGTTCTAGGGCCCAGACTCAGAACAGCTCATGGCAGCCCAGAGCTGCAATTGCAGGGAAAGGACTGTTCAGCCTTGGGCTGGAGCGTGATCATTATGGATAGAATCTTGGGAAATTTAGCTGCTAAAATCTAAGAAGTCTCTACAGAATATGTCTGACTTGCATTTTTTTCAAGGGCTTATAACCTGGCCAAATTTAGGCAGATTTTCACAGATACTGGAAAAGACTCATGCCTGACACAAAGGTCACCCCTCCCTCTGCTGAATTTAAAGTTCTTGGTGCAAAGCATGGGGGCTCTTGAGCTTTTCTAGGAAAAAGTGACCAGAATTTTTTAATGTGGGCAAAACAGTGGATTTCCCCCCTAACTTTGTTCTTGAAAATGGCTGAATTATTTTGCTTGCAATTTTCCAGCAAAAAATTCTGCCTGAGGCAGACACCTGGCATGGATATTTTCAGCTCACGTGGTTAACATTTGGCAAAGTTATAAGCCAGGGAAAATGGGGTCTCATAATGGGAAGTGTGAGGCAACCCTAATAATATGCAGTGCTACCAGCCCTGCCTATACTTCATGCGCGTGTCTGTATAATACAAATAAAATAACTGCATTTTAAAACTTTAATTTCAGTGCTTTCACAAGATTCATTGTGTTCACTGAGTACAGCAGAAACATACCAAGTATTACAAGCAAATCATTTAAAAAAATCAGTTAAATGGGTATAGAATTCAAATCAAGCTGGTTCACTTGCTGATCATTTCATAGAAATGTGCTATACAATTTGCTTCATTGACTAACAAGGTAGAAAGATCGGTCCTGATCCAGTAAAAGCACTTAGGCTCTGATTCAGGACAACACTTATGCACATTCTTACATCCACCCCCATTCAAAAAGCACTTAACCACATACTCAGTAGATTTCCTGAATGGGATGCTTTCCTGAATTAGGGCCTTAATCATGTGCTTCAGTTTAAGCACATGAATAGTTCCATTGACCTCAATTTTGCTTAATGTGAACCATGTCCTGACTTGATGCCATAATGAAGGAAACACTTTGGTGTATGGGTGGGATCAGCCAAGTGAATTAGGTGAATACTATCAATTGAAAGTCAATAGAACTTGTACTGCTAACTCATGTAAGTGCTTCTAAAAATCCCACCATCCATTTTTGTATACATACAACACACAGACATATTTTTCACAGAATGTTAGAATGACATTGGAATAAATTTTCACTCCTTTATATATTAAAGATGTTATCACAGATTTCCCACTGTTTTCCCTCCTCAATAATAATAATAATACATTTTTGTCCATAGATTTCTAAGGAGTTTACTAAGGTAGGTAGGTAGGTTCTACTAGCACTGTTTTTATAGAAGGGAAAATAGAGGTATAGAGAAAGTAAGTGACATTCCTAAATCCACTCAAGTAGGTCAGTGGCAGGGTTGGGATTAGAACGGAGATCTCCTGATTCAGTGGTCACCAGTGCCCTAGCCACTTGACCACTAGACATCCCATTTTTACTGAAGCATAGATAGCAATGACGATGCTGTTATTTCCAGCTTCCCTCTAGTTACTACTATGACTCTCATTAATGTAGACGTATTCCACCTGAATATACAGTCCACCTTTGCCAAAGGAATTGCAGTGTTCTATTCAATCAGACATGAACTTTCCATATTAGCACTTAAACTTAAAAAAAAAAAAGAAAAAAAGAAGAAGCTGAAAATGAAGAAAAGAAACACAGCACATGTTTCTGGCATGAGTTTTGTGTATGAAATTATTGAAAGTGCTAAAGGGTCTGATTCCTAAATAATGAAACGGGTGAAGATAGGTCATGCAAGAAAGAACACACAATCAAATGGCCTAGAAAAAGATGAGGAAGGAGAATATAGCAGCGGAACTAGTGATTAGAGAACCATTTCTCTCTTCTGCACCCTCTGTGAGGCACAGCGCGTGCAGGGAAAAACCTGGCCAGGCTTCCATCCCACGCACTACATCCTTGTCGGACTGTGGTCTGCTAGGGTGTGTGTGTGAGTGGGGGGATGTGTCAAGCCCTGGAGCTAGCTAGAACATATGCTTCTTCTTCGAGTGATTGCTCATATCCATTCCAGTTAGGTGTACGCGCCGCGCGTGCACATTCATCGGAAAACTTTTACCCTAGCAACTCAGTGGGCCGGCAGGTCGCCCCCTAGAGTGGCGCCACCATGGCGCTCCATATATACTCCTGCCGGCCCACCCGCTCCTCAGTTCCTTCTTACCGCCCGTGTCGGTCGTTGGAACAGTGGAGCGCGGCTTAGCTGACCTCCACTTCCCTAGCTACTCGTTTTCTCGTATATAATTATGCAGTTATAACCCTTTTATATATATATTTGTTTGGTTATACGGGTTTTCTTTGCTAACATGGTTAGTTTAGTTAGCGGGGTTCAGGAAGTAGCCCCTTCCATGAGCCCAGTGCCGGAGCCATGCATGGCTCACCGGGTTTTAAAAGGGGCCCGGCCTGCCAGAAGCCGCGGCCGAAGAGAGATCTACATGACTCCTGTTTGAAGTGCCTCAGGGAATCACACTTGACAGATAAGTGCCCCATTTGCAAGGCTTTTAAGCCGAGAACAAAAAGGTGCGGGACTTTCACTTACCCCTCCACCTTGGGCGCCGAGCGATATTCAAGCGGCGGGCAGAAGCGCCTCCTCGGCACCGGACCCCGCCGGTACTACCAAGGCCTTTCGGCACCGACCGTCGCCGGCACCGATGTCGACTCGGCACCGCTCCCTTCTTCCGAGGTCGAGAGAGTCTACGATTCCTGCTGGTGCCTGGCGGCTCCCCGGCACGCGCCGTGGTTGAGCCCCCTGCTCCCGCTGCTTCCGTGCCACCTGCATCGCAGCCAGAGAGCTCGCCTAAGTTGCGTTACCCGGCACCGACACCTGCAGAGGCACCGATGACTTCGGCTCCGTCGATTCCAGTCCCCCAGGACCACGAAATCCGGTGCCTGGCAGCTCCCCGGCTCGCGCCGTGGTAGAGCTTACTGCTCCTGCTGCTTCTGTGCCAACTGCACCACAGCTAGAGAGGTCGTCTAGGATGGCTCGCCCGGCACCGACGACGTCGCCACCGTCGATCCCGGTCCCACGAGGGCCATAGAATCCGGTGCCTGACGGCTCCCCGGCACGCGCCGTGGTTGAGCGTATTGCTCCTGCTGCTTCCGTGCCAGCGGCACCGCAGCCAGAGAGCTCATCCAAGTCGGATCGCCCGGCGCCGACACCTGCTACGGCACCGATGACGTCGACACCGTCGATCCCGGTCCCACAAGGGCCGTAGAATCCGGTGCCTGACGGCTCCCCGGCACGCGCCGTGGTTGAGCGTATTGCTCCTGCTGCTTCCGTGCCAGCGGCATCGCAGCCAGAGGGCTCGTCTACGTCGGATCGCCCGGCACCGACACCTGCTGCGGCACCGATGGCGTCGGCACCGTCGATCCCGGTCCCACAAGGGCCGTAGAATCCGGTGCCTGACGGCTCCCCGGCACGCGCCGTGGTTGAGCGTATTGCTCCTGCTGCTTCCGTGCCAGCGGCACCGCAGCCAGAGGGCTCGTCTACGTCGGATCGCCCGGCACCACACCTGCTGCGGCACCGATGGCGTCGGCACCGTCGATCCCGGTCCCACAAGGGCCGTAGAATCCGGTGCCTGACGGCTCCCCGGCACGCGCCGTGGTTGAGCGTATTGCTCCTGCTGCTTCCGTGCCAACGGCACCGCAGCCAGAGAGCTCGTCTACGTCGGATCGCCCGGCACCGACACCTGCTGCGGCACCGATGACGTCGGCACCGTCGATCCCGGTCCCGCAAGGGCCGTAGAATCCGGTGCCTGACGGCTCCCCGGCACGCGCCGTGGTTGAGCTCCTGCTCCGGCTGCTTCCATGCCAACGGCACCGCAGCCAGAGGGCTAGTCTAAGTCGGCTTGCCCGGCACCGACAACGTTGGCACCGTCGATTCCAGTCCCACAAGGGCTATCGAATCCGGTGCCCGACGGCTCCCCGGCACGCGCCGTGGTTGAGCGTATTACTCCCGCTGCTTCAGTGCGGACGGCACCGCAGCCAGACAGCTTATCTAACTCGGTTCGCCCGGCACCGGCACCTACCGAAGCTCTGATGACCTCGGTACCGTGGATCCCGGTCCCACGAGGGCCGTCGAATCCGGTGCCTGACAGCTCCCCAGTACGCACTGTGGTTGAGCCTGCTGTTCCCTTCACGCCGGAGATGTTACCAACGGCGAGGGCTCTCAGTGCCATGACAGAGTCAGTGCTGCCTGACCCGGGCACCGCCGGTACGGGTAATACAGTCTCTTCAGGGGACTGTCCCCTGTCAGCACAGCAGAGCGGCACCGTTCATGATCACGGTCCCGCAGACACTCCACGTCCTGTCGGCACGCCGGACGCCACTGGCAGTCCCGGTGCTGTTTTCCTCGGTACTGGTCACACTCGCTGCACCGGTCGGTATCCCGTTCGCCGACCCGCTATCGGCACCGTTCCGACCTCTGGCACCGGGGCAGGTACCTTGACTCCTGTAGCCCTTCTCCGAGCCTCGAGATCTCGGTCGACCTCCCGACACCGTTCTGGTTGCGGGTCTGGATCTCGTTCCAGGTACCGATACGCCTCCCGATGCCGGTCCCCGGTGCCGAGTTGGGCAAGGTCCGAGTGAGTCAGAGACTCTGCCTGTGCCTTCTTTTAGTACCTCCATGGCCGTCCGGACGCGCATCCGTGTCATCCCATATGCGCAGATTTTATGCTCAGGACCACGATCCTGATATGATGGCCAGCGGGCGCCAGCCCGAAGCAGAAAGAGGCTTGGCGATTGCACAGGCTTGGCCGCCAGGTGTACTCTGCAGGGGTCCTGCAGCTCTGGGTAGCAAAGCAACAAGCCTTGCTTAGCTGCGATAATTATAGCACCTGGGTGAAGGAGTTTCTCCCTCAAAACTCCCACCTGGAGTTCGCTACCGTCTTGGAGGACGAGGGAAAGAAGGTTCCCAGAGCGTCCCTCCAGGCCTCGTTGGACGCAGCAGACTCTGCGGCCAGCACTCTGGCCTTGGGTGTCGCCATGAAGTGCATTTCATGGCTTCAGGTTTTAAACCTCCGGCCGGAGCTGCAGTATGCCATTCAGGATTTACCCTTTGTTGGTAAAGGCATCTTCGCGGCAGAGACAGCCCCAGACTGCGAAGCCTGATGGACAATAGGGTCCTAATGCGTCTCAGCATGTATACGCCAGCGACCAAACGCAAGCCTTTATGGCCCCAGCCGCCATACTCTGTGCCTAGCCAGAGGCAGAACTCTGGCAAACGGCAAGGCCAAGGTGGTCGCAGACAAACGTCAGGACCCCTAAAGAGCCAAAGTCAAGGTCCTTCGCAATTACCACTGGGACCAAAGACGGACCTTCCAAGGTTCACCTGAGGGCGGTGTACCAGTCGCAGGACGGGATCTCGATCCCGCTTTCTCTTGGCATGGCCCCAGTTACTTTCAGATCGCTGGGTCCTGCGCACGATGGAGCATAGGTACCACCTTTAATTTGCTCCAGCCCTGTCCCCCTTCAGCGGGCGAAAGGGGCAAGGGGTTTTCTCCCGTTATGCCCTAGTCCCCCACTCGAACACAGGTCTCAGACCTCCCTGGTCCTGCATGGACTCAACCTGTTTAGGATAAGGTTGAAGTTCTGCATGGTATCCCTGGGAACCATTATTCCATCCTTGCCTCCTGGGGGCTACTATGCCGCCCTGGATATGAAGGACGCGTACTTTCGCAATGCCATCTTCCCTCCGCACGGGAGATGCCTCCGCTTTATAGCCAACGGTGAATACTCCCGGTTTACGGCCATAGTCGCCGCCTGCCGTCGCTGATGTCGGATATGCGTTTTTCCGTATCTGGACGATTCGCTTATCCGAGGAGACTCTGAGACACAAACCACTCAGCCCGTGGACATCGTCATGGTCTTATTCACAGGTCAAGGCCTGCTGTTTACTATAGAGCAATCCACTCTGGTTCCCACGCAGAGGTTGGGCTTCCTAGGGGCTATCCTGGTCTCCTACCTAGCCGGAGCCTGCTTATCACAACTGCGGTTTTAGGCGATGGCAACAATTCATCTGAGGTCTGAAGGCTTTCCCAACGACCTCAGCTCGTTCTTGTCTCAGTCTCCTGGGTCCATGGTTGCCCGCAAGTTTGTAACCAAACACGCCAAGCTCCGCCTCCGTCCTCTCCAAGTCCGGCCCACCTCGGCGTACCGCTTGGACAGGGAGCCAATGGTCATGGTAGTCACCGTTCCCTCGAACGCCTTAGGCTCCCTAGAGTAGTGGCTAACTCCCTCCTTGGTGTGGACAGGGATGCGGTTTCATCCGCCCCAGCCCTCACTGCCCCTGACGGCGGACGCATCATCTCTCTGCTCGAGTGCTCATGGTCACCTCCGAGCTTAAGGCCTTTGGTCTTCTAGGGAGCTGGCATTCCTCATTAATGCCCCAAAAATGAGAGTAGTCCGCCTGGCATGCCAGGGGTTCCAGTGGCAGCTGCGAGGCCGTTGTATCTCGGTGTTTACAGCCAACACAATGGCCAGGTGCTTCATAAGTATTCAGGGGGGACATAGTCCTCCCCCCATTTTTTGTCAGGAGGCCATCCATTTCCGGGTCTTTTGCATGGCCCACTCGATGGAGCTGGCGACGTCCTTTCTCCCAGGCGTTCGGAACGTCTTACCTCTTTGACTCAGCAGGTCTTTCCTGTCTTACGAGTGATCACTCTGCCCCATGTGAGGCGTCCCGCTTTCCGGAAGTGGAGATGTTTCCTCACACAGACCTGTTCGCTCACCGCGAGAGCAGGAAATGCCAGGTGTTCTGCTCCTTCCAAGGTCTCTCCTCGGAATCGCTCTTGGACGCATTCCTGATGTTGTGGAAAGGCCAACTGCATTATGCCTTCCCACTGTTCCCACTGGTTCATTAGGTCCTGCTCAAACTCCGCAGGGGCAGAGCGCGCATCATCATGATCACTCCAGAGTGGTCCAGGCAGCACTGACATACCACGTTGCTCGGCCTGTCAGCCCAGACCTCATCACTCAGGGCAATGACAGGCTTCGTCACTAGGACCTGCAGCCTCTTCGCCTCACGGTGGCTGCTGCGTACCTGAGTCGGGGTGACAGGCAGCCTTCCACCTGGTCAACGTACCGGGCCAGGTGGAAGCGTTTCTTTTACAGCTGCAATACGCTCGATCTTGCTCCTGCTGAGGTCTCGATCCCCTCTATTTGGCCTGCCTCTGGCCTTCAGCGGCAGGACCTGGCGGTATCATCGCTAAGGATACACTCAGCAGCCATCTCTACCTTCCAGCAGGCTAAGATGGACGTTCAGTGTTCTCACGCTCTATGGGTTCGAGGTCCCTCTAGGGCTTGGAGCACTTGCACCCTCGGGTGCGCCGCCCAGCCCTGACCTGGGACCTCAACCTAGTCTTGGCCAGACGGGTCTCTGAGATCAGAGCTCTTACGGGGGTTCCGCCGTACACTAGGTTTCACAAAGACAAGGTGCAGTTATGACCGCACCCGGCTTTCCTCCCTAAGGTGGTTTTGGCCTTTCATGTTACCCACAGCTCAACGCAATGGGCACAACCGTTGCACTCCTTGGACATCTGTGGAGTGCTCGCATTATATTGTGCTGTCAGAACCATTTCCTAAGGTGCCCCAGCTCTGTCCCGGTAGCGGGCCAAAGGGAGGGCTTGCTTGTTGTCCTCTCAGAGGATCTCATCTTGGGTGATGGCGGACATCCACACTTGTTATGATTTGGCTCATATTTCCCCAAGCCACATCACCGTGCATTCTACCAGGGCTCAGGCTTCATCTGCCGCCTTGCTGGCTCGTGTTTCTACCCACGAGATCTGTCGCGAAGCTCCATTGGTCCTTGGTCCATACCTTTGCTTCGCAGTATGCCCTGGTTCAGCAGTCAAGAGAGGCTGTAGCCTCTGGCTCAGCAGTTTTATTCTGCCACATTTCACTCCGACCCCACCGCCTTTGTAAGGCTTGGGATTCACCTAACTGGAATGGATATGAGCAATCACTCGAAGAAGAAAAGACGGTTACTCACCTTTGTAACTGTTGTTCTTCGAGATGTGTTGCTCATATCCATTCCACACCCGCCCTCCTTCCCCACTGTCGGAGTAGCCGGCAAGAAGGAACTGAGGAGCGGGTGGGCCGGCAGTAGTATATATGGAGCGCCATGGTGGCGCCACTCTAGGGGGCGACCTGCCGGCCCACTGAGTTGCTAGGGTAAAAGTTTTCCGACGAATGTGCACGCGCGGCGCGTACACCTAACTGGAATGGATATGAGCAACACATCTCGAAGAACAACAGTTACAAAGGTGAGTAACCGTCTTTTCAGCATGCTGATCTTGATTAAAAGTGAAATGAAGATTGCCTGGCAGCATGTGATGGGACCTTGCGGGGGCTCATGTGGCTGGTGCTGCTTAGCTCCTCATCCCCTGTGGCTCTCTAAGGTAAGGCCAAGCGTGCTCTCTCCATCATCACCACAGAAGGCAGTGGGCACGCTGAGATTACTCAGCTGTCTCCTCTTGGAAGATGAGCAGCTGTGTTTAGCCTTAGATTGGATTTTATGATGCAGATTTTGTGTTGCATTAGACTGGATTTCAAAACTAATAAATTCTCTTCTTGCCGACAGAACTTATTTAATATTTATCAGGGATCATAACAGAGCTGCATCATTTATGCTGTGTTAAAAGGGTATCTATCTGGATTACAATTTTCAGAAGCTTGTAACATCACAGATACCATAGTATATTTTTGCCAATGCTGAATTTAACTGAGAACAGATTTTCTAAGGTTCAGATTGGATCCCAGTATAAATAGAAAAGCTTCAAAACGACCTATTGGCTGAATTGTATATTTTACCATAAGAATGGCCATAATGGGTCAGACCAAAGGTCCGTCTAGCCCAGTTTCCTGTCTTCCAACAGTGGCCAATGGCAGGTGCCCCAGAGGAATGAACAGAACGGGTAATGGTCAAGTGATCCATCCCCCATTGCCCATTCCCAGCTTCTGGCAAACAGAGGCTAGTGACACCATCCTTGTCCATCCTGGCTAACAGTCATTGATGGACCTATCCCCCAATTGTTTTAGGCCCTAATTCAGCAAAGCATTTAAGCACATGCTTAACTTTAAGCACCAGAATAATCCCATTGACTCCAGTGGGCCTAAAAATGATCTCAAAGTTACACATGTGCTAAAGTGTTTGCTGAACCGGAGGCTTTAATGAGAAAAATTGGGACCCTCCTAACTAGAATGCCTTGGGAAACAGCTAGCTATAGAGTACCACATAAGAAAGTAGGAAAATCCAGAAAGTTATTAATATATTTTAATGGCGTCAATCCTTCTATTAAAATGCTTCTTATACACAAGAAAAACAGTAAAAGAGTTGTAAACATTCGCAGTATTGTAAAAGATGGTTTTACATAAGGGGCTTTGAAAGGAACAGAATTGAGTCCTAAATGGAAACGATGCATCTGAAGAAGTGGGATTTTTTTTACTCACGAAAGCTTATGCCCAAATAAATCAGTTAGTCTTTAAGGTGCCACCAGATTCCTTGTTGTTTAAATGGAAACTATGTAATTTGTGAACACCCACTCAAACATGTGGAATTGATTGTACAGGATTTAAAAGTCGAACACGTTTGATGCAGACTAATTTGTCAGGTTGTTGTTATTTTCAACAGCCACTTGCAAGGCTGGCAAAAGTCAGTCTACGCAGACACATTGGTGAAGAATCTATTTAAGTTTTCAGAAATGCACTAATAGCTGCCCTCCTCTTTGATGATTATATGAAATAATGGAACATGAAGAAGTTATGCATTCTCCTCTTGCAAACCATTATCAGCCAGATGAGAAAGCAACAAATGGGATGTTTGATTAAATATTTCACCGTGTGACTATAAAATCAAAGGGAATAAACATAGTGCTGTATTCTTTGTCTCAGTGACACATATTTATTCTTTTCTTTGTTTATAATGCACACATCAGTTCTAACAAAATTTTTATTGGATAAAGGCATTTCATTTTGTCACTGTGACACAAAGGTGTGCAGTGGTATGACTGTTTAATTGTTTTAATGTTATTACAATCAAAATGCCGGAGTGACTTAGACTTTCTCTTTGTTTCTTGTCTTGGATATTATGGAAACAGAGCTTCTTCATGAACTGCTAAAACAATGACACAGAAGTTGCTAAATAGGGCTATTTTCATCCATACAGGGAAGATGCACAGAGTTAAATTGCAATCTCACATGGTGTATGTAAATCTGGAGTTACTCAAGAGGGGAGGAAAGGAGGTAGCGTAGTCTACTGGACAGGACACTTGACTGAGAATAAGGAGCCCTTGGTTCTATTCCCAGACCTGTCACTCACTTGTGATCCTAGGCAGCACTTCACATCTGTGCCTCTGTTTCCTCTCCAATCTTTGGATGACTTGTCTACTTAGATTGTAAACTCTTTTTGGGGTAAGGACTGTCTCTTACTATGTGTTTGTACACTGTGGGGTCTTGATCCTGGTTGGGCCCTATAGGTACTTCTGTAATACAAAAAATAAGTAAATAGCATAAGAGTAGGGTTAACTCCATTAAATTACTCTGGATTTACACTATTGATTTCTACTGGTCTATTCACATAAGTAAAGATGGGCTCCTGCCTCAAGTCAACTATGAGAGAGTTCTACAGAGATCCGGATTTCACCAGGTTGTATATATTCAGGCAAGGCCAGCGAGATAAGGTGCACAACTCACTCTCAAGTATCTCCCGCTGCCACACCTTCACTCAAACATATTCTGTGATGGCCAGAAGTTCGTGATGGTCCACGCAGGGACAACTGGAGGCAGAATGGAATGAGGTCTAATATCCTGCATCTACTACTCATGATTTAAAAAAACTACAATATTTTCTTTTTTATTTACATAGGTCACAATCATACAACTATTACTGTGTGCTGTGCTTACTATCAAAAGCTTTGTGCCCAGGAGTAAACATTTTGTGGATTAGGACAGTAATCCAGCCACAGGACCCAGCAAAGAAGTGTACTGAAATTACCATAATCATGAGCTTTCTAACAGACTTCGATGTTCTAATCAGAAAAGATGGTGAAGCAATGCAGGCCTAAACACAACAGGACCATTGCTGAAATTCCCTGAATATCAAATCCCTCATCTTTTAAATTGTCATATTAGTAGATTCAAGGCAGAGTCAGTTTTACTCAACAGCATAGAGTGACATAGAACATAGTTGAAATTTGAAAAGCTATATAAGGCATCCATATCTCCAAGCACCTTTGAAAATCTCAGCCTATATGTACAATATGTGAGGTTGTGTAAAATATTGGGTATAATTTTTAAAGCACCTAGGCTCCTGAGTCACATATGTGCTTTTGGAAATTTTATCTGTTGCCAGTGTTTATTATATTTTTTAGGAGAAGACCCTCAGCTTGTCATAGCTTTATGGAAATTAAAATTTAAATATTATATACACTGATACAAAGAGAGATCATAGTTTAAGGCATATGAACAAGTTCAGTCTTAAGTCTGAATAGTCTGACTTTGGAGGAGTTGGTTTCTCAGCCTTAATATCTCATCAGCTTTAGAGTTTTTTAAAAAATAGAAAAAAAAACCAGAAAAAAGATACAAGCTGTTCAGTTTGTGACACACACAGTTTCCTGATTTGGAACTCTTCAGCTTAACAATTCTTCAACGCAGATGTACTTCACTCAGGCTTCCTATACCAGATTGCCTAATTTTTTTAAAATTGCTTTTGTCTTTCTGAGATGTTAAAGCTTTTTAGATTAACCAAAGTAACAAAGAAAAAAATATATAGTAAAATTCTGTGTTAGATGCACACAATTTCTCCCTGTTTAATGCTCACTATATTGAGATGATTTTTATACTTGGCATAAACCTTATATTTCAATCAGCGCTACAACATAAATTGTTTGCTTCTGCCTTCAACTGTTGTTTATCTGCACATTTTCAGGGTAGAATGAATGGGATGATGGATATTCTTTTTTCATGCACAGTTACAATAATTGAAAATTGAGAATTTGTTCAAAATTTCTAAAAGCATTTACCCTGAGGTCGAGAGACTTTGGAAAATATCAGGTCAAAAGAAATTAGTCTAACACATATGCAGGAGGCTTAGAATGGAAGTTGAAATTCAGCCTGAACTGTAGAATGCACTAATTGTTTATACACTAATAAATATTTGTAACACTGTTTCTTTCCCTTTCTCAAAGCACAAAGCACCTGCTCTGGTTTAAATACTCCACACCCTACATTGGTAAAATATGACCACTGTCTTACTTCCTTTTATGGTAAAAAATGAAACAAAATTTCATGATAGTTTTAGATGTTCATAAAACATCCACCTCTTTTTGAGTTTCACAATAATTTCTTTTTCAATTAAAGTAAAAATTAACTTAAAAAAAACATGAGCCTAAATCTTTTACAGATTTGGCTTAAAACAAGTCACAAAACAAACGTTCAAGTTTTTTGCACAAACCTAGTAATGCTTACAACACAGCGTGCAATTTATGTTCTTTTGTCTGAGTCGTCTTTTATATTCTTTCATTCTGGAGCCAAATATAGAAAATGTATTTTTCTAAATCCATTTCACCTACTGTTTATGAAGTCTGAAAGCCTGGTAATGTAGGACAAAGATGTTTGGCCTTCTATCCTGCTGTGATCCTCAGACTCTATTCCTTGCATACGGTTTTTCTTAAAAGACTTCCTATGTGGATGGAAATTCATTTTTTTCCCATACTTCCTAAGGAGGTCACTGAAGCAGCAATTTTCTTGTTAAACCTTGGATGTGGCAATGCATATGATTATAGATGGAACAATGCCATCTCTGGCACTTCAGCAGGGCCAGGATTTCAACCCAGAATCAGTGGAAGTTTTACCATTGACTTCAACAGAACCAGAATTTCATTGCTGTTGTTTTAGTAAGGAAGTGAGGCCTTTGGAAACTACAGGCCCAATCATGCATAGAGTGCTCCATCTTGATCCTAGCGGCCTACCCTATCCCATTGGATCAAGATGGAGCACAAAGTATGGTGGGACCTATAATACTTTGGAGCCGCAAATCCTAGTAAAATAAGGGTAAGCTGCAATCTACTCTTTTATTAAAAGTAGGTTCAGTGTGTCCTGCAGTTGGACCAAATTTGAATGCCCCTGTAGTATTACAGTTTGGCAGTAAATATTTATTAGCTTAGAATTATCAGTTTCTATATGTGGATGTAGTATACGGATAACAACTGAAGCTTGTGTTACGTATGTATCACAGTAGCAGATGTAGTTGTTGAAAGAAAAGGTTTTTTGGATTTCATTATGAAATTATCCATGTAGCAGTGTATCATAATACCAGTTGAAGTGGTATGTGAAATAATTACTGCTAATTACATTTTCCTAATTTAAAAACATTTCCATAATCTTATTTAGGCTAAATCTTTAGTTGAGTGTCTTTACAAGGGATGATTAATAAAATTATTTGTAAGCATGGATCAAGTTGAAACAAGAAGAGTTTAAAATTAGCTGTGTTGACACTGAATTCCCCTGTATTCACACCCTACACACAATTGTAATAATCTTTGTACAAGGTATGCCTCATGAAAACTATAAAAGTGTCATTTGAAAACTAAATGATAACTCACTGATCATTAATATTCTTGAATCTTATGGATATATGCTAGTAGTATGACTAAAGTGTGTTTGAACCAAACATATAAGGAGAAGTTTGTATAGGTCTGCCTTAGACAAAGAAACATGTATTTGATTCTCTGACCGGCCCGATCTTTCGGCAAAGGGCAAAGACAGTGAAGGGGGAAGAAAGATTATGGAGCTTCCTTCACCTCTAGACACCATGTTGCCTTCCCCCAGCTTGAATAAATTTTACTTTGAGGACCCTAAGAAGAATCCATTTAAAAGGTTTACTAGTCTATAAAGACGGGGTGGGTGGGTCTCAGCCTCAAGTGATAAGCAATTGAATCAACTGATTGTATACAGTATTATAAAATGTATAGAGTGAGGTCTTTTCTGGAAGCTAATGACACACGAGTGATTAATATCATTGTGAAATGCCTGTATTAACACTAAATGGGGATATATGTATACTTCATGATATTGTGCTTTAAAGTCTGTGATCAAACAGGGAAACAGGTTCCCTCCCAGACCAGAGAAGGCAGCTATTTACCTGTCACCTCATCTTTGACACCTTTGTCCAGCTTGTCCTTGTCCGTCCCTCCATGAACGCAAGTTGATGCCTCACCATTCTGTTTTGTTGTGAGCATGTTCTTTCCATTTCTAGGCAAAGAGTTTTGTCATGGAATCAGCCCAGCGTGTTTTCGGTCTGCTCAGCGGTTGTTTGTGGTCTCTGGGGATCTAGTCATTGATGTGGGTTGTCTACCCATTGTCTTGCCCGTGGATTACATGACCTTCCCATCTTCGCTTTGCGTGGTACATTGCCTGTACTACATCGGTCACCTCTGTACGCCTTCTGATCTCCTCATTCGGTATGTGATCACGGAGCGATATCTTACACATTTGCCTTTCCATTGCTCTCTGGGTGACAGAAAGTTTTTCTTCCTCTGCTTTCATTGTTGACCAGCTTCCTGCTCGCTCCATATGTCATTGCTGGCAGAACAGTGGAGTTAAACAGTTCTTTCCTTTTCTTCAAGGGCAGTTCATCATTTGTTAGAAATGTCTCTATTTTGTGGAAACGTGCCCACCCTGCCTTTTGCCTCCTACTCGTTCCCCTTTGAATGCCTTGTCTCTGTGCAGTTGCTGACCCAGGTAAACATATTTGTCAACCTCCTCGATTTCTTTCCCATTTACAGTGATGATTCTGTCTGCACAATGCTCATTCCGCATCCACTTCATCTTCAATGTGTTCACTTCCAACCCGATATCATGCAAAAGTGTTTTGAAATTGTTGCAATTTGTTCTCCAGTTCTGCTGTGCCCTTTGCCAGTATTACACAGTCATCAGTGAAGAGAAGCATTAAGTGATCTCCGTCAATTCTGATTTCTCCTTCCTAGTTCAATTTCTTGAACAGCAACTTCAATACTGCTTCAAACTGCTTTGGTGAGATTGTGTTTCCTTGTCTGACTTCTCTATGTATAGTAATAATGCAGGGGACATTGAATAATGTTAGCTCTGCCTAGCAATTGCGATTAACTTCTTCCAGCAGGTCAATATATCTTGAGTAGATTCAGATTTCATTGAGTGCATTGAGTACAGTGTTAATCTGCACCGAGTCAAATGCCTTTTTGTAGTCAATAAATGCAATACACAATAGTACTTTGTATTCCTTGCATTTTTCGATGAGCTGCTGAACTGAGTGGATGTGATCAATTGTCCAATATCCTGAGTGGAAACCAGCTTGTTATCTTCTTTCATGCATCTCAGTCTTAATCTGATTGTTCAGGTGTATGCGCCAATGCAGCAAGCGGAAGACGAAGTAATGGAACATTTCTATGAAGATCTGGAGAAGGTAATGCAGAAAAGATCCCCTACATAATTATCCAAGAGGACTTCAATGCAATAGTAGGTGGAAAAGAGAGTGAGAAAGAAAAGCACATGGGAAAATTCAGTAAAGGTGTAAGAAATGATCATGGAGCATGTCTGGTTGCATTCACTGAGGCAAATCATCTCCACATAATGAACATGATATTCACCTGTCTCCTCTGTAAATTAAGAGTCATGGAATCAAAATAATGGAGGCTCCATTTACATACAGCATGAGGTCATCCTGCCTCTTGAAACAAAGTAATTGAACTTTGGAAGATATAAGCAAAGATAGACGCCATCCTTGGCATCCATCATTAAACGGACACAAGAGGCCAGATCTTGCAAGCCAAGAAAGATGGGTCTTTCAATCAAGGAGCAGAGGTTTGAAGTCTCTGGAAACTGATTATAGGTGAGAACCCATCTTGAACAAAGCCCATGCCGTGCTAGGTAACATTTTAGACTATTAAATATGTTTTCACTTTGATTTGCTTGTTACCTTTTCTCGCTGGTTTGGATTGCACCCCGGAACATGACAGCTACACTCAGGACTTTTGCATTATATCATATTTTAGCCAAACTTAAATGTATAAAATGGGGTAGGATGAGGATCAGTGGATTTCTTGTGCTGCTAGAAGAGAGATTTTCTGCTATCTTCCAAAGCCCTTTTCACAGCTATATGTATTTTCTTTCCACTTGGTGATTATTACTCTGTATTTTTTTGAAGGATATATAAACTGCTTTTGCAGAATTAGGTTGTCAATGTTAATAAATATAGAATGTTGGAACTACTTAAGATATAAACAAGAAGCATTTTGGGTCCATTTTTAAATAATCGACCAATTTCTTTCTGCATGGATCTTACTTGCTTTCCACTTGAAAATCAGATGCATGTTTTTCCCATAAAGACCAGTTGGGTTTTTTCTCCACCTTCATGAATTTTTAAAATTAGTACATAAGTGAACACCCTTCAGTAATACTCTGTAAGTGCCCAGCAATGGAAGTCATTAAAAAATAAGTTCCTTCATTAATGGGAATCCTGTGTTAGGGGAATGTAGAAATTACTGAATAGCTAGCTGCATGTGTGCTGAATAGATTTAGGAGGTAGGATCTTTCCTGTCAGTGCTCCACTTGCACAAAGGCCATTTAGTTGGACTTTGTGTGATGGCAAAGATTTCATCCCAATGCAGAAACTGTGTATAGTTTCAAAATGTTATGTAAATAAACTATAAGGGGAGATTATCAAAGGCACAAATGGCAGTTAAGTGCCTCACTCCCACCCCCAATTTAATAAAGAAGAGTATAGATATTCTGAACCCCTTAATAACCCCAACATGCATTTTCAGTTGGAGTTCAGACTTAAATAGGCACACACATTTAGCGCAAGGAGTTGTGTGAACATTGTGGCTGGTTATACAGTGGAAATATCTTCATCAAACAGGAAGTCTTTTCAATATTTAATGCTGATTTTAAAAGCAATATTTGTCGTGCATGCCCTATTTTACTACACTATGAAAAGGAAAAGATAGTGACAGACTGCATGTGTCGTATCTCTTCTGTGGCTTGGTTTTGTACCTGTGAACAACTACAAAAAGTGGTTTATTTACTCTCCTAATGTAGGAATCACTGGAAAATACCTTGTTAGAAGGTATACAGCAGTTCAAAGGACAAATAGCCTCCTCTGACCCAATTTATTTTATACATAACAACTGTTGTTGCTATGAGAATTGCATTATTTTCATTTGAAATTAAGGCTGCTAATAGAGGAATCCAGCAAAGCGTTCACCTTTCTTACAACACTTCAGAGTCCAAAGTAATGATGAGGAGCACATCTATTTTACCTTTGTGTCTCTCAGTACTCCTGTAATTAGTGAAGGAAAGATATTTGATTTTAAGCAGCTGCACCATCTTTTTATGGAGAAAACATATGTATATTAGACTCCTAACTAGAGCTGGGTGAATAACTGATTTTTTGGTTTACTGGCAACTCTGACAAATGAAATTAAAAACAATTTTGGTTCAGCTCAAACCAAATCCAAAAATTGCAAACATTTTGGTGAATTGAAGACAAAATTGTTTAGGGTCAAATGAAACATGTTTCATTTGACTCAAAACAGATTTTTTTGGCCATAAAAAGGCATCCCTTATAACAATTAGCTCAGTGGTTAGAGCACTAACCTGTGATGTGGTAGTTAAATTCCCCTCCTCCCCCAAACCAATTTGAAGAACAGATTCGAAGGTGGTTCTTGCACGCTTCAGAAGCATGCCCTAGTCACTGGGCTAGGGCTCTGTCATTCTCTCTGTTGATGCTATTCCACTGTACATAAATAATTATAGTCATTGGATCAAAGGCCATGAATTTAGGTCTTCCACAAGCAAGGTGAATGCCCTAATCACCAGGCTGTTGAGTCACTCTTTTTTTCTTGGCTAGTGACATTGGCATATGGAATAAACATTCTCCTTCCTAGAGCTAAACTGAGGCTGCTGCGTCTTGCCAGAGCCCCAGTTGGCTCTCACTCCAGCCCACTGGGTGGAGAGCTAATTGTCCTCCATTTTGGATTCAGCTTGGACAATGTGTGGGCAGTTGCTAAGTTGAATGTTTCTCTCTCTCTCTCTTTCTCAAACTGTTAGAAAAAGTAAAGGGACAAGGGAAAAGGTCAGCCTGGGGGGACCAACTAGAGCCCGTATTCCATGTGTTTCTCTAGCAAGCTGGAAAGTGATGGGGAGGAAGAGATGAAAAAAACAACTTAATCCTTTACATGAAACTGTCTGGGAGAGAGGGGCATTTCACAGCATCCATCACAGATAGGGCCATGTGAAGTACGCCAAAACAGAGATCTTGGTCCTTTCCAATTGTTGCATTTCATTTTGAGTTTGTGAAATTAATTCAGTTTTATCAAAACTATATGGGAATTCTTTCAAAAACAGGCCTGATTTGCAGGGAATATGGGTATGAGGGTCTATATCTGAGTAAAAAGCTTGAAAAGTTCAAAATAATAGAATTCTAAATTTTGTTTCAGCAAAGACATTGCGGAGCAAGCTGAATTTCTTATGCAAAAAATGCTATTTTGAAAAAAACATGGGAAACAATATTAACTGTTTGTGCACAGTCCTAGTAGATAGGTGTGCCATATTCGTGGCCACTTAGGGGTTGATATCTTCCTAGATTCTTAAAACCTGCAGCTGGCTTGGCATGCTGGTGCGTACTGTTGTAATATTGTTTTGAAGTTTATTAGATGAAATATTGTCTTCAACATCCTGGCTGAAGACAGTCTTTGTAACAAAGGTTTATTGAAATCACAGAAGTACTAAAAATTAGAGAGAGGTCATTTATCAAGTAAACTTATGTACTGTAGGAACAGATGGGTTTCCCAGGAGCTCCTGTGGTGGACTGAATAAACCTTGCTACTTTAGTGGTTACAAGCTACTGAGCTATTCCTAAAATGCTTTTTAGGAGAGAAAAGATTATCTTTCTGCTAATGATTTAAAGCTGAACAAGGTAGGAAAAGGGCAATGTTTCTGACATATAAGCAGGCTTGGCAGAATTCAATTTTTTATATTTTTCTAATTTGGATGGATAATATCAATTTTATTTTTAAGCATTTTTAAAATTTTTATCGATTTTAAACTTTCATAGTTGGGAAATTTGAGTGTGGAGCCCTAGGCAACAGGAGGGGCCAGACAATAATTATTTAATGACAGTAGATGTTGTGATTCAAAAAGTTAGTTTTATAACCATTAAAACACAAAACTGTCAACATCACAGGGCAAACATAGACTTTGATTTCAGGCTATTTACTTTCTAACAAGTTCTCAAGCAGCATTTTTCATATTTTGCCTATCTTTAAATTTCAGTTATAATGGATGGAAATATTTTTTGTCAGTGTGTCTGTGTGTGTGTGTGTGTGTGTGAGAGAGAGAGAGAGAGAGAGAGATAAATTGTGTGTGTGTGGTGAAATTGATGTTTACTAATTAAACAATAATCCCTCAAAGCCTATGTACAAGGGAAGTATCCATATATGAACCATCATCCCCAACAACCCTGACCTATTTTGTCTATATCCTGGAAGAATAGTTGTTCTGCACATAGTGACACCATAAAACGGTGTTATGCAGGCAAATAAAGTGCTCAGATAATAAAGAGATGAGTGCCAGAAAAGAACCAGGGTAGGTAGATGTAAGAAGTCAGTGTCCACCCCAAGAGGCTTGCAAACTAACTGTAATTAAATAGCAAACCCAATAATTTTCATCAAATTAATCAATTCCCTGCTATCGCTTGGGCATTGGTGGCATCTCAGTCTCCCCTCTTCTCTGCCTGTAGTACACAGTAGATTAGTCCCCTGAGGGCAGTAGTGCTTTGGTCTAATTCCAGTTGTAGAGTTTAGTGTGCATGTGACCTGTCATGTACGGAAGGTCAGATTAGAAGATCTGGAGGTCCCTTCTGGCCTTAAATTTTATGACTCTAAGTTAGTAGTTTTCAACATGTGATCTGAGGACTGGAGTATGTCTAGGGTGACCATCCATCCCTAATAGTGCAGAACAGACCTGCAATGTACATTTCAAGTCCCGGTGCTGGGCTGAATGACTCTGAGACAGCAATTGTCCCAATTCCCTGCAGTGCTGGTCCATACCTGCCTGAGGCTCAGGGGCAGCATCTTCCCTGGAGGCCCTGTCCCTGGCCAGGCCAGAATCTGAAGCCAGAGCTGGGTAGTAGCAAGAACTGCCCAGGAAGCCCAGGCCATTGTGGGGAGCCCTGGAATTCCAGAGGCTCCACTTGCCCTAGATGGCATGCCTGGGGGGTGGAGACACAGGTCAGGGGCTGCTCTTGGGCAGGGGGAAGGTCTGGGACTCCCCAGAGTGGCCCTGGCTTCCTGGGTGGCTTTTACCACTACCTGGCTTTGGCTTCTGACCTGGCCAAGGGGTGGGGCCTTGGGAATAGGAGGGGCAGGGGTTGGGGCCACAGAGGGGGCAGGACTCCTGCATGTGTCCCATTTTTGCATTTTGAATATGTGGTACACTAGCTATGTCTAAGATTTCCAAAGGGCTGTGCACCTTCATTTGAAATTTTTTAGGGAGGTCTGCAAATGAAAAAAGGGTGCAAACCACTGCTGTGAGTTGTGATTTCCTCTCTTGCCATCACATTTTGGCTTATTCGGGGAGGGATAGCTCAGTGGTTTGAGCATTGCTCTGCTAAACTCAGGTTTGTGAGCTCAGTCCTTGAGGGGGCCACTTTGCATCTGGGACAAAATCAGTACTTGGTCCTGCTAGTGAAGGCAGGGGGCTGGACTCAATGACCTTTCAGGGTCTCTCCCAGGGTCTCTTCCAGGTATATCTCCATATACTATTGATGTCTTGGAGAATTTTTCCTATCTTAACATTCATTGTACTGTATCATTATTTTTCTCATATGTCCAGTACAAAGGAGGATGCTGCATATGGTATTTTGCACCCCCTTTTTAAAACCATTGGGTTTTTTAAAATTATAAGTGAATTATACTTTTATCGTGTCGTCTATTGTGTGGACATCGGCCTTATAAAAACAATACAACTCCACTTGGAAAAATCAGGTAATGAAACAGATATGTCAGCACGTTGCTTGTAAATATTTTGTCACAGGGCTATGATTCCCATCCTACAGAACTGCAGTGTTATGAAGGAGGAAAAAAAGGCTTTTACTTTGTCTATGCCTGTATGTAGAGTGTGCATGTGGGGAAGTATATGTATGTGGAGATATATTTTAGTTCAGTTTTTATATGTGTGTTTATAACAATGTCTCTATTTGTATATAGCTCATACTTTAAGCTCTGTGAAAAAGTTTAATTTTTCATCAGTTTTTCCTTAATCTATGAAAGTGAGTCTAACATGGCCACCTGTGAAATCCTATTCAGTGTAAGCCAGTCCAACCCCCACTGAAGTCAATAAAAGATGGATCAGCCTCTGTCATTGTAAGTAAGTGATCCAGGGACACTTAACACTGAAACACTTTAAACTAAGTAGCAGTATTAAAGCAGTACTTTATTTTACCCTCTGTCGAAAAGAGGCACCAGACTGTTTGGTGCAGCCAGCTGATAGCACGTTCTTAATCAACTGCTTCCTTTTAGCCAAATTGCCCAAGTCTAACACAAAAATTAAGCTGTGCTGTTGGACTCCTTGGTGAGGGGGAACTGTGATAAATTACTGCCTTGCCATATATTTTCTTTTGTTCCTGGGTAATCTCATAAGGAATGGCAAATACAGCTCACCAAGAAGAGCTGAGTGTGCTGCACTGTACAATAACCACAAACCTAATTCCTGCCAGGAAAAATAACACTCAGCAGCATTTACACAGCATTGAAAGAAACAATTTATGAACAAACCATTAAGTACCCTGGGACTGCACACAAAAATTGATAAGTTTGTTTTGATTTGACAGTGGAAATGTAACATATTGTCCCCAACCTAATACAATAATCAGCTTTGATGATTATTATCTTAGTTCTGTCTGCACAGTTGCAGTACAATCACTAGAAATGTGCATACCCAGTATAACTGAATTTCTTCCTTTTTAATGTTCAGTTATATTGACTACATTTTAGTACAATTATTAGTCATGTAATAACAGTGAGAGAATTGTATATATTCTTCCTTTGTTGCATGTGGATAACTTCACTAAATATTAAACAGGAATTGCTGGAGAAGGCTATATTCCTGTGTATTAGCTACATGTGCTTCTATGAATTACTGTGTGTGCAGACTTGATATTGAGTGCATTAGAATAGCAGAATTGAGTGGCTTTTATACTTGGGAGCTACTTTAATATTGAATTGTAAAAATATTGAACACTTTAAGTAGTGTCACATACGTACTCCTGATAGAATAAGAAGCATGGAGCTCAGTTAATTGCAGACGAAGGGTACTACTTATTAGGAAACATGTAGAGCCGGAAGTGAATGTGATTTCTCTCTCTCACGGAAAATAGCAGTGCTTTGTGCTCTGAGCAGCAGCATCTGAAGATAAAATCAATTTAGCCATGAGCCAGCAAAAATCTATTCTTATTCAGTAGATTTAAAATATTGCTCTTTGGCATATGTTTAGTTGTACAGTGTAAATTTAACAGTAACTTAGACCACTTAAAGGATTCATGATATTGTATCTGTTTAATTTGTATAGAAGACATCTAGTTAAATTTTTAATACTTAAATGTTATTCATACTGCATTGTAGCAATATAAAGAAGCCTGCATTAATGCATGCAAACATTGCAGTGAGTTCCCCCCGAATGTCTACATGTTTTCTATGGCAATGGAGAAATAGAAGTAGAATACTTGGTATGTGATATACACCAAAAAATGGACTGAGATACCAACTCTTTCCTGTAGTCCACTGACCTCTCAACCTGCCACGGCTCAAATGGGGGACAAAGTGTTGAACAAAGACCCAAAAAACAAGGAATACACAAAAATTATTCATTCAAGAGACATAAAATGCTGTGGGGTTCTCATCTTAATGTAAATAACTATCTATATGCTCAGTTTCAGGATTTCTGATATAAATAATTTCCAGCAATATAAATGGAGACCAAATTCGTGTGGCATACAGGGAATATTAGAACTAAAACGAATGAAGTTCTTTGAAATGAAGGGTACTGGAGTGGTGTGATCAGATGGTAATGGTCTACCAGTAAAGGCTGTAGTCAAACCTAGGGCTAGAGGTAGAGGTGGTGTGTGTGTGGGGAGGGGGCTTTCAGCCAAATGCCAATCTGCTGAGCCACTGAGTCTACCTTCTTCTTTAACACGTTAAAATAAGATACTGATAATGGGCATCAGCTGGATTGAATAAGCCTCAATGGTAAATGAGTAAAATAACTTTTGTGGTGATTTGTGAGGTCTTGTAGCATATCTGGTTTGCTGCTGCATTATTCTAATGGAGTACAAGAGGCGCACTTCACCATGACTGGTTATTTTACTGCAGCATCTACTCTGTGACAGCTACTCACACATGATAACACTTATGCCTCAAGCTGAAGTAAGTCAGCTGGAATATTTGTTGATAAAAGTAACATGCCATCCTGTCTCAAAGTAGGGACTTGTGACAGTGTCTCGGATGTCTAAAGCTTGTCTCCTAAATGCATCAGGTTAATTCTTTCACAGTGCTGAGTTAATTGGTCACATGCTAACCTTGAATAATTTAATGATTTTATTAGCTAAGTCTGTGGTTAAAGAGAAGCTAGCGGTCAAGTCCTTTTTGTATGAAGTCTGCCCTTCCTTACAGTGCACACATTCTAGCATTAGCAGTAGCCTGTTTGTTCAGCAGTACCAGGAAGGGGAATGATTTCTTCAAAAAAAAAATCATAAATTGAAAGGTAGCTATTGTCTCTTAAAATCTGAGAAAGTTCAGTGAAATGCGATTACTTTGGTATAGTAGCTGAATCTCCTTTTGACATTCATTAACCAAGACCATTCTAAACGTCTTCTATAATGGGCAAGGAATGAGAAAAGATTAGCTAGATTACAAATAGCCTTTTACTTTTAATTTATTCAATGGTCAGACAAGGTTAATTGGAAAACATTTTCTTTCAAATAAAAGTATGTGTTATGTTTCTTGTCACGTTCTCAGTGTCTTGGGCCTGGACTACACTGGGGAGGGGGTTCGAAATAAGATACGCAACTTCAGCTATGTTATTCGTGTAGCTGAAGTCGAAGTATCTTAGTTCGACTCTACCTGGCTGTCCTCCCGACAGAGCGTTGACTGCTGCGGCTCCCCCATCGACTCCACTTACTCCTCCTGTCGAGTTGGAGTACAGGCGTCGATTCGGGGATCGATTTATGGCATCTAGATGAGAAGCTATAAATGGATCCCTGATACATCGAACACTACCCGCCAATCCAGCGACTAGTATAGACGTACCCTTGGTCTTGGTGGTCAAAGAAACCGCGCTACATGCAGGTGAAATGTGTTGTTTTGTGGTTGAATGGAGGCAGTCTGGATTTTCAAAGCAATTTACTGTCCAGAAATGTTCTGTGGGGGAAGATTTTGTAACCTTGATAGTAGAGGAGAGAAAGGCTTTCTCTGATTCCTTCGCCACCATGTTGAAAGTTTGTAGAAATTCTTTGTCCTAGATTGTCTGTATCAGAATATATTTTCCACCACCGATGCTCAAGATTTTTTTTCCTGCTTTTTTGCTGCTGAATGTCATCTCAGAGGAGGTGGGAGAAGGTACTTCTATAAATAAGTTTTAGAATTTGGCATATTTGGGGCATACCGGGCTGGTGGCTTCTTCTGGTCTAGCCTTGCACCTTCTTTTTCTGCAGACTTAATCTAAGGATATGGATTTGAGTGAATTTTCCCTGAATTTGAGCTCAGAAAGGAATATAATGGCTACTGAGCAGCACTTAGGTCACACCAACAATGCACTGCAGAGGGGAAAGACTTTGTATCCCATTACTTTTCTTCTTATGGATTATCCAGTCTCCTGTAGTGCAATAATTTTAGACATGAGACTTTGGGCTACAACATTTTAACTGCTGGGCAAGGAATTTTTCACTGTTTTCTTACACCCCTTTTCCCTCTGAACCTAAATTACCCTGTTATGTAAAATTATCCCTAACTTACACTTCCTCTCTCTCAAATTTCACTTCCTTCCTTTATTCTTTTCCTTCTCTTCTTTTTGTCACACTACAGACTTAATCATGTTAATTGGAAAGTTCATTTTAAATTTGCTTTGTTGCCAAAGGCTTTATGTGCAGATACAATAAGGGGTTTATGTCCTTTATCTACTGGATGTTCAGATCTTGACTCACTAAACAATAGGCAGAAGTGAAGCTCATGCAGCTGGGACATCACCAGCTCCCACAGCCCGAGACCCTTATGTAACTACATTGCTACAGTCTGCACTCTTGTACTTGTGATTAACAAGTGGTTTTCAAGGGCAGACTTCAACAGAGTGTACTGCAGTAATCTATCCTCTAGGTCCCTTGTGGGCAGGTTCATATCTGGAAGAAAAGGCTACATCTTCTGAATAGTTTGGAGATGAAAGAGCTACACTGACAAAACTTGGGATTTTATGTTCAACTAATGATCACAAATCATTGTGATTGGTTGAAATCTTCTGAATTTTGATTTTGTTGTTGAAATTTTGATTTAGAAAAACTAGCTGAATTTTTTTAACAAGCTTTTTTGGTAAAAAAAAATTCATCTAGAGCTAGTTCAAAAAAATCAATCATAAAAATAATCATCAATAATTTGAATTTTTTGGGTGGGGGCAAGAATTGTGGGGAAAAAATCCATTTTTTAAGCAGCTCTATTCCCAAATTGCTAATCCTACCAGCATGCATGGGGCAAACATCATTAGTGCAAATTTATTATTTATTCAGTAATGCCGTGTATTGAAAAGTCCAGAGTTCTTTCTACCATCTCAGATGAGCAGTGTTAAATTCTTGTCACAATAGAATCACTGGGTTCCAAAATGAAGTCTCAAAGCAGCTGTGAGGCAGCCAACACTGATGGCTGTGTCTTAGCCTAGCACTGGATCAGCAGACATGGTGGTGTCTGTCCCATTTGTTTTGTATTCACTAAAGTGTTAGGGTGACGGTCTTACTGTGTAGTATTTGTTTAAATGCAGACCAAATGGCAATGACGTAGATACTAGGGCACAAATCCTGTGTTTGACTGTAGACATTATAGGTGCTGGCAAAGCACTGCCTGTGCATTTCAGGTGCCAATTTAACAGTAATCTCAGTGAGTACCAAAATAAAGTCCTGTCTCAGCTGTGATTCAAACAGCAATGTTGATGGCACAGCTGTTTCATAACTGAGACCTGACAAAGTTATACAAAATGGATGCTAAGTTTGTTTGCAGGAAGCTTCAACAGAAGAAAAAACATTTTATGTTGAAACAATTATACCTAATAACTATGGGGTGTTTGTCAAGGGAAATAATTGCTAAGAAGGGACTTGAAGAGACCTTTGTTCATGGGAACCTGTACTGGTCTATAGACATGCATGTAATGCTGGAGATGTAGACACATGATCAGTTCGCACCTTAGGGGGTGATGAAAGCCACTTAGACTAGCCATGAAAAGGTTTGTGATACAGGGGTTGCATTGACACTCCTGAAGGGAGGAGTACAGTTAATCCTAAACAGGTAGGGGTAGGTGTATGTGTGGTGTGTGTGTGTGTGTTTTTTTGTTTTAAAATGCTGCCAGCTGTTGAGCAAGTTGTTTGTTCACCACTTGCTCCTTGGAATGGCAGGAAGTATGCCTCCCATAGGAAAAATGGGAGAACTTTAACCTCTCAGGTAAGTTGACATTAGAGAAAAAGAAAGGTTTAGGCTTTGGATGGTAGAGGTAATTTTAATAAATGGAAGAGAGAGCTCTGATATAATGTCAAAACCGTAAAGGCTGGGTAGCCTAATAACAAAATTGTTTTAATAATTTCTTGAATCTCTGAAAGTGAATCCAAACTGAAGTGTATATATACAATATTATGGAAGTAAATATTTTATGTGCCCCGGGAACATGCAGCATACATACCCATTTTTAATATCATTCCAGTCCTCCAGGACATTTCTCAGGCCAGAGTTTTTCTTATCTGGTGACAGGTGCCTTACAGATACTGCAGTCACCCGGGTTGCTATAGTTAATGCACAAGTTAAGGATAACCTATAAGGTGTTACTAATTTATATGATGATGATTTTTTTGAAAAAGCCTAGAGTACTTATTCTGACTCTTTATCTTTAATATGATTGTCAACATTTTGCTACATTTTGAAGGAAATGGTAACATTAATGCCATGCGAGGAAGGTAATTCCTTTCCACTTTTCAATTCCTTTGTTCCAGCCTCAGCTTTCTTAATTAATACAAGAGTTTTGGTAGAGTTATGACAGTGGAAGGGAATGAGCTTGGTAGCACTACCAAGTAAATAAATCTCTGCTTTTCATACTGAAAGTGCCTGAAAACCACACACACTGTGAAATGGACCTAAATTACCAGTGCCTAGACATACTTCTGTTTTGTTTCTCCATGAACATCAGAGACCAGCAAAAAATATTAACGCTAAATCTTTAAACCAGTTACTCAAGATGTAGACCTCTTCATAAACGTTGGATGTATTCCCCAGATCCAGCTGTATGCAAATAAGAAGATGAACTATAAAGCAATGTCTCTGTGAGTTGAACATAGTTTAGTGGGAGAGATATTTTTGTGAAAAGATTATGTGAACAATGGAAACCTTTTCTTGAGGACAAATTTGACAGTTTACTTTTATGATCACTGTTGTTAATTTAATTATATGCATTGAGTTAGTGCCCAAAAGGCCAATAGAAATCCAGATTCCATTGTGCTAGGCACTGTGCCAACATACAGTGAGAGATATTCCCTACCTTTACCATTTACATTGACTGTATCTGGTCTCTTTGTAATGCTATATATGAATTAGTTACTTTACAGTATATTTTCAGCCATGATGTCCTGCATGACTGTCTCAAGAAGAAGCAGCGACATCAAAATCTGTTGCTTGTTGAAACTTTATTGAACAAAAAGTTGTTTTGTCCAAAAGTGGCCAGTTTTTAAACATTTTTTTTAATAAAATAAATTGTTGACATTGTAAAAAGTTGTCATTTTTGGAAAGAAAAATGTGCTACTTTTGAATATTTTTTCCAACATTTTTCTCAAAAACATGGCAAATTGTTTAGTTATCAACATTTACAAAAATGGATAGCCTTTTTCAATACTAGGTTTTTAAAAAGAGGGGGAAAATCATGAAACATTCTGAAAAAAACAAAAATGTGTCCATTTAGAAAATGTCTAAACAACTTTGAAACTTGTAATTTTGTGTAAACAGGCTTTTATTTCTCAACTAGTTCTAACTGGACTGTGTGCTGTAGTATGTCATTCTAGTATGTTTTTTTTAACCAGCCTATAAAATACACAAGATTTTCCTACATTGTATCAAATATTAAGGCAATACTATTATCCCATACTGTATTAGGACCTCTTGTTTCAGTAGACTTGAACAAATTCTCATAATAAACCACTGATACTTATTTTGGATTGAATGTATTGCCATACCTTATGTTCAGGGAAATAGGGAAAATTTTCCAAAGTGCTTAAGTACCACTGAAAATCAAGATTCAAAGCCTTGGTCCTGAACTTCAGAGCTGTAAATGGGTCAGACAGCTACATCAGCAAATGTATTGCTGTCCGTGTCTCACTGAGACAGCTGCATTCCTGTGGAGCAATCCAGCTTGCAGAGCCTGGAACAAACTATGTCAAAGCTGGGGATAAATCGTACTCAGTGGAGGGGATTCAGCTGTGGAAAGAACTTCTGCAGGAGAGCAGACTAATCCAGAGGCTGAAAACATTCAGGAGACATTACAGAACCTCCTCCTCTTTGACAAAGCATTTCCACCCTGACCAGCATGATGACTAGAGCTGGGGGAAGTTTTTCTGATGCAGACTTTATTTGCTGAAAATTGCAGGTTTAGTCAACTTGAAACTTTACAAATTGTACACTAATTCGCTGAATAGTTTTGTCCAGAGAAACAGTGGGAGGAGGTGGTAGCCTCCCCCTTATAACCTTTGATTTAGTATTTAGAGCACTGATCTGGGATGTGGGAGACAATGTTTCAGTTCCTCCTGATACCTGATGTGGAAAAGGGATTTGAACTTGGGTATCATCTCTCTCAGGCTCTAGCCACTAAGTTCTTGGATATTCTGGTATGGGGGGCTCTCAATCATTCTTGTTGAAACTGTTCCACTTTCTATAAGTAATTAACTAGTCATTAGGGCAGGGATTTGACCTTGGGTCTGTTGAGGGCCCCTAACCATCAGGCTATACAATTGTTCTTACTTTTGTTCTCTGGCCCGATGACTATTCATTGTCATTGTGTTCATTATGAATGACTATGAATGGATCCACTAATGGATTCAGTCCAACCTGAACCAGCGTTTTTTTCCAATGTTTTTTAAACTGTCTGTGAACCAAAAAAAGGTTAGTTGCCCAGCTCTAAAGAGAGAGACGAGGTGAGTGAGGAAATATCTTTTGTTGGACCAACTTCTCTTGGTGAAAGAAACAAGTTTGCAAGCTACATAGAGCTGCTTCTTCCAGCTTTGTGTAGCTTGAAATCTTCTCTCTTTCACCAACAGAAGTTGGTCCAATAAAAGATATTATCTCACCCACCTTGTCTCTGCAATATCCTGGGACAAGCACAGGTAAAACTATATTGAAAATAACTCTAAGGATGACAGTTGTGAAAAATGATTCTCCAAACAGAGCCTCCTTATCCAGGCAATGAAGAATAGTGGAAAATGTATGAAGTCTGCTAAGAGTGCATGAAGATGTGCATCAGGTGCCAGGGAAATACTTAGGTACTACGGAGATGAGCCCTGTAGGACCTGGGAATTGCCAGACTGGATAAAAACAGTGGTTTATCAAGTCATGTATCCTGTCAATGGCAATGGCCAACCCCAAGGCAAGAAACCCTGTAGTAGGCAGTTACAGAAACCCCTAAAATAAATAGAAGATGGGAAATTCATCCAGTTTTGGTGCCACCTCAGACTAATAGCTGGAATTCGTGTAGAAAATGATAAAATTCCATCTGTTCTGACATTTCAGTGCAGCTGCACTCCCTAAAAGCTGTATTAATTTTTTGAAAGAATGAGAGGACATTAATTGCTTTTTGGTGCATTTTTAATGAACTTTCCTATGTAAGTGTTCTGTAAAACATTTTTTCCTTTGCGGTTTTTCTATTTAGATTAAGTATGGTCCATAAAATTCAGACCCATATGTCATGGTATAATTCCCCAATCTGAACCTTAGAGTCCAAAAAATGGGGTACCAGCATGAATTCCTCTAAGCTTAATTACCAGCTTAAATCTGATGAGCTGCCACCACCCAAAAATATAGTGTTTTGGGGCACTCTGGTCCCCCTAAAAGCCTTCCCTGGGGACCCCAAGACCCAAATTCCTTGAGTCTTACAACAAAGGGGAATAAACCATTTCCCCTCCTTCTCCTTTCTTCCTCCCAGATCTTTCCTGCCGTGGGTACACTAGGAGATCACTGTGATTCAAACTCCTTGAATCACAACACAGAGAAATCGGGTTTTTTCCACCCCCTTTCTCTCCCCCTCCCAGGCGTTCCCTCCCTGGGCTATCCTGGAGAGATAGATAGATTCAAGCTCCGTGAATCTAAACAAAGGGATTCCTCCTTTTCCCCCTCCCTTCTTTCTCCCTGTCTCCCACCACTTTCCCGGTAAGTACAGACTCAATTCCCTTGAGCCTCAACAAGGGGAAAAAATCAAACAGGTCTTAAAAAGCAAAACTTTTAATAAAAAGAAAGAAAAAAATAAAAGTTGTCTCTGTAATTTAGATGGTAAAAGTTACAGGGTCTTTCAGTTTATAGACACTAGAGAGAAGCCTACCCCCAGCAAAATACAATTTAAAATACTTCCAGCACAATACACATTTGCAAATACAGAAAACAATCAAAAGACTAAACTCACCTTTTTCCTGGTACTTACTAAAATTAGAACAGAAGAGATTTTTTTCAGAAAGATTGGAGGAATCTGCTTACATGTCTGGTCCCTCTCAGAATCCAGAGAGAACAAAGCAAAACCCAAAAAACACAAACAAAGGCTTCCCTCCACCGAGATTTGAAAGTATCTTGTTTCCTGATTGGTCCTCTGGTCAGGTGTTTTTGGTTCCCTGTTTGTTAACCCTTTACAGGTAAAAGAGACATTAACCCTTAACTATCTGTTTATGACGTCATATTTCAAACACCCTAAAATTATCTGGGGTTCAGTAGGGCAGTGTTTTGGGTCTGCCTATTATAAGTTTAAGAACTGAGATGTGAAATTTGGACACAGGTTTGGAGTTCAAATTCCACCAAAGACTTGGGGGTGTTGCAACTTGGAGATTTGCTTTGGGACCATCCCAAATTTTAATTTTGTTTTGTAAGAGTCAAAAGCAATCTAATAATTGTGCCTACGAAGGTCACCACATGGATGTGTTTGCCTTTTTTTGGTCTTCCTTTTTAATTCTGCCCTCACCCCTCCACCAGTGATCAAAGCAATAGTAACCTCAGAGAAGTGTGTGTCTCAGTTGCTGGAGGTAATGAAAGTGGTTTGCAGTGAGAATGATGTTAATTTAACACCTTCAGTAATGTAGATTATATGAAAGAACTCAGACTTATACAGGTTTTCTTTTTCATAAAATTAATTACAGATTTCCTCTACGAGTTTCAAATGGACCACGTGCACTCGATAGGTAATAGAGGCAATGGAATTCTAAAACTCTACATTCTTTTGCCCACAGCTGACAAAATGATTATCTAATGCATTGCAAATGAAACTCCAGCCTGTATTAATTCTTCCTTCTTTTCCTTCTCTCCTAATGTCAGACAAAGGGATTGTTGAACAGTATTTCACTCAGCTTTTCAAAACGATATCCTTTTTTGGAACTTTTCTTGATTTTATGTTGCCAGCTTTATATGATGTGCATTTCTAGAACTTTGCTCATCACTTTCCTCTAAATAAAAGGCACTGCCTCTAATATAGAGTCTCTTTAGTTTTCTTTCATTTTAAATGTGCTAACCATATAATAAAGTTCTGTTACAGATTATTTTGAAAATAAAGTGGTGGGGTTCTTTTTTACATAAAGAGTTAGAGTTCCTTTTCAGGTGTTTTCAGATTATTATATGTGCACAATATCACCAGACTAATTACATTATTTTACAGTGCAATATTGCTGCTATATAACCCACGTTTACAGAAGGCTGCATCACAGAAGTTTCATCATGCTAATTGTTGTGCTTATTAATATCTGGCTAAGAGGTGCAGGTGCATCTAGGCTAGGAATGTCTCATTGTCTTGCAAAATTGCTGGCAGTTCCTTCAGTGGAAATTATTCCTGCCCTTCCTGGCTAGTGAGAGGCCAGAGAATGTCTGGGACCACTGCTAGCAGAGACAGAACATCTCCTTGAGTGAGGAATCCTGAGGCCCACTTTAAAGCATGCAGTAATCCTGCCAGTACTGAAGAAACTGTCTCTCCAAGATGATGACCTCACCAGTTACTGCCCAGCAAGTAAAAAACAGTTTACGGAGTCACCTGTTAGCCACCAGCATCATGGATCCCTTTCATTCATTGCTCAGGCCAGGCCTATGCATAGAGGTAAACACTGCTCAACTGAATAATCTCCTCTTGTCCAGCAGTCTGCAGACAGCACCTACCATACCGAGTATCAGCTTTGTCAGATGTAAAGAATGCCATCTCCCAGCTGTCACAATAGCTCAGGTCCTTTTCTGCAGGAAGAGGAGCTGCCTGAAGATAAACCCAGGCGAGATGGAGGTGATGTTGGTAGAAAGAGGGAAGTGCTTGAAAGGGTTGCCCACTGCTATTGCATGTGTGGCATACAAATTGTTGCATCAAGTTACAGTCTTGGGATCTTGTTGGATTTAGTGTTGTGACTCAAGAGACCCTGGGTACAAAAACCACTCATTTCTTTCCATCCCCCAGAAGACTGCCCCATTCCATCCAGTTCAGACCTGGTCACAGTGATCCATGCATTCATAACCACTGGGCTTGATTACTGTGAACTGATGCACCCTGGAAAAGGTACAGATGATACAAAATTCAACTTAGCGACAGTGGTTGCCATGAGTATGTCATCTGAGCACTTCTTTCTCTGCACCGACTCTCCAGTGAATACAAAGTCCTATACAAGGTCACTGGCCTGACATTCAAAGCCTTTCATGGAATTGGGCCAGATACCCTGAGAGTTCACCTCTTACTCAATGACCAAGGCTACATTTTATCCACTGGAGCCAATAAGGGAAGACTAATGAGTGCAGGAGATGGAACTTTGACAGAAGCTGAACCTCGATGTTGGAATTCTTTTCCAGAGAATGACCGGCATGTTTAAAACCGCACACACTATTCATTTTTTCCATGTAGAATCCTGAAGATTATTTAAGGTTTTACCCTCCATAAATAAGCAAGAAAGACAGAGTGCCTTATTACTGTTAGTAATCCTGATCGTAATAAATGAAAATACTAAGATACTGTTGTATAAGGGCCATGTAAGTACCTAGATGGATGGTTAGATTTCATATTGATGAATTCCAGTGAGTGATCTTTTACTTCTGTTTGTGTTAGGTTTTCCACATCCCTTATTGTGGTCCCTCTGACCACAGACACCATGTTTAAATTCTGCTTTAAATAAAATAAGTGCAAAACAGGCTGAACTGAGGAAATGTCTTGCTTCTGAGGGACCCACATATGGTTTTCTCTATCTGTTATTGAGAATTAGTCAATTAACACAGTGACACAGAAAAGTAAAATAAAATGTGGGATGTACATGATGACTAGATGACTTCAAAAAGCTTTTCCTGACACCACCTAAACTCTCTGTGCTTATCTATGCTTGAACAGAAATTGACAATCATCTTATAATTAAATATGTCAAAATATGTTTATTTACTGCATCATGATTCATATTTATTTATTAGTGCTAGAGGTTGGGCTACAATTACTCATGTGGGTGAACACGAAAAGTCCCATTGACTTCAATATAGGTAAATTCAATGTGTATAAGAGCACAACAGCCTGGCTATTAAGACATTAAACTGGCTGAAGTGTGTCGATTTTGACAAAATTTTCCCTTGAAAGAAAAATTGGTTTAAAAAAAAGTGTTTCAATTCTGTTTCAACCTTTTGTGGAGGGAGTTTTTCACTTTTCCATTTCAAAATGACTGCATTTCAATTTGTAAATTTCATATTACATAATAGTCAAAGTCAGAACAAAATGTTTTATTTGACCTGAAATGAAACATGTTGGTTGACCTGAAGTGAATTATTTTTGAAATTTTGTTTCACAGGAAGTTTTCAAAATATTTTGTTTGGTCTATTTTGGAATGGAAATTTTTTTTGAAATGGAGGATTTTCCTGTGAAATGAAAAATCCAGTTCTTGCACGTATGTACACGTCGTTTTTGAGAGATAATGAAGTAAATATAATGTTTTATGTAAAAATGGGGTCAAGTCCTGACTGAAGTCATAACTGGGCCTGGGTACGGACTTCAAGATTTGGCCCATCCTGCCTAGAATGAGTTTTTATTGAAACTCCAGCAGTTGAATTTTGAGACTTTTGTGTGCATGTGTGTGAATGTAGAGTACTGCGCTACAGATGATATAAAAAGTAAATCTTATTAAATTGATTACAGAAAATCTCTCTGGGCTCAAATGCATACTTGAAATTAAGCCGTGGAACATCAACATACATGGTGGTTGTTCACAGTGGGACAAACTAACATGTACTGCATGGTTAGAAAGCAAATGATGCAATAAACCTTGGATGGACTAAGCACTTGTCTTGTGGGAGACAAGATGAGTGAGGTAATATCTTTTATTAGACTAACTTCAGCTGGTGAGAAAAACAAGCTTTTGAGCCACACAGAGCTCTTTTTGCAGCTCGAAAGCTTGTCTCTCTCTCTCCAACATAAATCAGTCCAAATAAAAGACTTTACCTCACCCACCTTGTGTCTCTAATATCCTGGGACTGACATGGCTACAACTGCTTGTCTCATGTGGACACTCAGGAAAATTAATCCAAATTAACTAAATAGATTAGCTAGACTGCATTAAACCTTTGTGTAGACACTCTAATTCAGAATTTAAGTAGCCTTAATTTGGTCTGTTTCAGTGGGTTTTTTTTCATGGACCACTAGAAAATTGCTGAGGGTCTCAGCGGACCACTTAATGATCTTTTCCAAATGTTGTTTATGCCATTAGCTAACTATTGTAAAGCACTTCGGATAAAAGTGCTATGTAAAAAAAATCTAATAATTAACTTTTTTTTTGTTCTACAAATAAAAGCACACAACCTGGGGGGAGGGATAGCTCAGTGCGTTGGTCTGCTAAACCCAGGGTTGTGAGTTCAATCCTTGAGGGGGCCATTTAGAGAACTGGGATAAAAATCTGTTTGGGGATCAGTCCTGCTTTGAGCAGGCGGTTAGACTAGATGACCTTCTGAGGTCCCTTCCAACTCTAATCTTCTATGAACTCATATTTTAATATCAGTAGTCTTATCTTTCTAATGCAATGGATGTGCCCTCTCTTCCCTGCCACGGCAGCCCCAGAGCTACATCTTTCATCTTTCACAGAGCTGAGCTGGGAAGGAGGGAGGGGTCTCTCTTCTGCCACAGAGCTGAGGCTGGGAAGCCTTGGAGCTGGAGAAAGTCACCTCTTTCTCTGTCCGTCACAGCCCTGCACGTCCCAAGTTCCCCCCACCCCCTCTTCTCACCCCACTGCCCTCTCCCACCTACCCTTTATTCCCCCCAAGGCCACCACCTCATCTTACATGTGTCTTTTCCAGGGTCCAGGCACCTAATTAGTGGAGCCATGCCTGTGCGACTCCACTAATTAAGTGGGTGGCCCTTCATTCTCTTGTGTGCGGCCGCCCAGGGGCACACTTTAGAGGGAACTATTGTGGCCCACCTGAATGGAGTTTGCGGACCACCTCTGGTCTAGTTTAATTCACAAATTTAATTCACTTTGGGGCTTAATGCAGTTTAGACAAGCCCTTAGTCTTTCAGATTGTTTCTGAACAATGGTTCAGACTGATCGAATCCTACAGATTCCTGACACTGCATTGTAAGGATTTTTAATTCCAAACTGTTGATAAATAGCCCCAACTTTTGCCTTAAGGTGAATTGTATTATATATTATAGACACTTGGGGCCTGGGCAGGTAGGTTTGATGCACAGGAAGCTCCTTCTGACGTTTTGAAGTCATTGGGAGATTGCCAAAGTCCAAACGTCATTTAATTTTATATAGCCCATTTAAAATGTACACTGAGGATTGATACTCAGCTAGTGTAAATTGGTGTAGCTCTGATAGAGCTATTTCGATTTACACCTGCTGAGAATTCGGCTCTCATGATTCATTGTGGAGATGGATCGGCAGTGCAAATTTCAGATTCAGATGCTGATCCAAACTTCCCCAAAATTCAAATGCACCCAAACGTCAGGTACTCGGTGGAGGCCTTTCTCTTTTAACTGAAGTTTTGCCATCACTTCAAGGGGATCAGAGTTGTGTCCTGACTTACCAAATATTAAAAACTCTGTAAATACCATTTAAGAGCATTGCCCTTGATTTATAAGTCCAACTTCGGTTGATGCCAGTGGGGGTTACAGGCATGCGCTGAGGGCAATATCGCTTGAGATCGTTTTAGTTCTATTGATTTTGCAATATGACTCAGGTTATAGAATCAGGTTTTTCTCACAGTGAGGAATGTGCATGTTGTTTTGTGGATGAAATTGCCCAGGTTCAATTTTAGCTATGTCTGTCTTGAGGGGCTTTAGTGCATGGTTTTTGCTGCCTGAATTTTGTCCATGGTCGCTTACAGAAGTTCTGGAGAAGTTTGGGAAACTTTGAGCCACAACCTGTGATTAGGAATTAATTCTCCTCCTGCCCCGACTAGCTAAAGCCCACAGTGACATTTTTGCTGGTGATTGTCACTCACTCCCTTGGTGAATGCAGAGTGCCAGGGATTTTTATAGAGGCACTGGTGAAGCCTCTGCTCTCCTGAAGCTGATGATCTTGCCAATTATCAGTCTTAGCCATCTCTTCCATTTGTAGGGGAGGGAGATGTGGAGAAGGTTGTCTCAGAGTAGCCAGCTCAGGTAACTGGTATCATTAGAGTGAAAATCTCGTTACAGGCCTGGGAATGGGACAGGGACCACACTAGTAGCATTGGTAGATAGTGTCCTTGAGCCATGGATGAAAAAAAACATATCCACAGTTGATTCTTCTGGATTTATAAGCTATTTTGGATACTATTAAGCATGAGAAGTTGTTGACTTATCTAACCAAAACAAATGGAGCTGTGTTATTGTGGCTCTGCTGATTTTTATATGGATGGTTCAAGAGGGTGGTTTAAGTCGACTCTTTTAACCCAAGTGGTGTATAGCAGGGTTCTGTCTTCTTTCACAACATGTGTATATGGCATCTGGGCGGGGAGTAAGAAGCATGGCTGCAGTGCATCTGCTTTGCTGCTGGCACTCAGTTCTACCTGTTTTGTCGGATCCTGCTAGTGTGACAGAACGAACAACTCCATATCTGCGTGAGACTGGGGAATGGTACCCTAGGAGCTGTTCTAGGTTCACTTTCAATAAAATCAAGGTAGTTGTGATAGCCTGGGAGATGGAAGAAATGGAAGGAGTATATCGGCACCCTGAATGAAGGAGGGTGGCCGCTCATTGGGAATCATTTTAACAGGTGAGGAGCCTCATTAGATCTGAGGCTGCTACTAGAGGAGTATGCAGCAGATGATACCAGCAAGGTGTTGTCCAGTATGGGCCTGATCCAGAGCTTACTGAGGAAGTCAGTGGGAGTTCTATCATTGACTTCAGTGGGATTTGGAGGAAGCCCTGTTTGTGTGGGAAAGCAAGTACTTACTACCTTCTCTGTTAGACATAGGTCTCACTAGCATCATCCATGCCTAGCCTAGACAGCATATTGAGAGCACTCAGAATCTGAAGTACGTGGGGTGGGAGTCAAGCACATCTGTATGGTTTCAACTACGAGTCAACCACACAAACATGTGAGTTTGTAAATGAAAAACTTTTTTTTTAAATGTAGCATCAAACCATGTTTATTATCTGAATATGAGTTCGTAAGATTTCCATTAGCGCAGTTTTGTTGCAATTAACACATTAATTCACTGTGTGGAGGTTGGGGTTGTTCCTTTCATTTCACAAGTATATTGTTGCACATATTAAATAATATCATTGCAGGAGAGGTCTGAAAAACTCAAAATTAGTTTTAAATCATGAAATGAAGCAAAAGTCCATTTAGTCCATTTAAATAGCATAAATGGTCAGACCTAACAGACTAAAGCCCAGAAATGTCCGAATGACAACTGTTATACCTACAACTGGTCAGAAAGTGTGTTGTGCCCCTCCAGCCTCCTAGGGAAAATTTTAACAAAAACAGCAGTGTTTTTATGTTGTTAGCAAAAAATCCAAATCTAAAATATTTTAGTGTAAAACCAAAATATTTCGACTCTGAAATGCTGTCCTACTTCCACAGGGAGTTTTAGTGCAGGATCACATGCTCCTATTTTTGTGTAAAGGTTGGGCTCCCTGGCTGTTGTACCATGATCTTCCATCTGAGTGTAGAGAGATGGTAAATCAGGCCAGGGAGCCCAGCCTTAGTTTGATTAGGTCTGACCATTAATGTTGTTTAAATGGACTAAATGTATTCTTGCTTCATTTCATGGCAGGGCCATGGTGCATCATCATCACAGAAGATGAAGTCTGGCTGATGAGTCCTGCCAGTACAGAAAAATAAGGACATGAAGAACCCAAGCTACAATTCCCATGATGCACTGCAGTGGCATTTCAGAATCAAAATATTTTGTTTTATAACTGAAATATTTTGCTTTCCATTCAAAATCTGAAAATTTTATGGTCTTCAGGTATTGCACCAGCCCTAGTTACAACTGTCCTCCCCACATGTATCATTTTACCTTTTCTTCATGCTAGTGCAAGTCTAACTGTAGTTATAGGGAAAATTACTAAAAATATTCATAGCACCTTATTACTTAGAAGACCTGCTCCTTATCTGCCTTTTGAGACATAACTTCCTACTCCACTGAGTTATGTTCAACTTTACATTGTACATCATCAACAAAACTGCCAGGTGAAATCTGCTTCCCAAATTTTGATTGTCATTGATGATATGTGAAGCAGAAATAATTAAACTTGATTTCTCATATAGGTTGCAGTCAGAGTTGTGACAGCTGCTAAAAACATGCCCTAACTTGTAAATTACACAAATATATGGTAGGGAGGTCCTAGATGAAAAACATGTAAAGAACCCCAAGAAGTAATTTCTGAGTGATTATGTTTCTGACCTCAGCCATAATGTCATTCTTACATTTGAATTTTCTCATTTTTGACGGGTTCATGTCAGACCTTGAGGGCCATATTTTATTGATCTAATTTATTTATTGCCATTTATAACGTTAAAAAAGATGCCATCCAGCGCTTTGAACTCACTTGTAATAATTTTAAATTCTCAATAGGTAAAATATTATTAATGACAATTACTAATAACAACAGCCTGCACAATAGTACCACCCTAATTACAGAAAAATAAATAAATACCTCCACCGTCATACTACATCAACAATTACCCAAATGCTAAATGTTTCAGGTATACTATACTGAGTGATGTTGGCATAGGCTAAGAAATAACACTTTGAATTCCACTCAGAAATACACTGGTAACCTGTACAGATCACAGAGCAACAGTGGTACATGGTCACCTGATGTTCTTGAATCCCACCCAGTATGTGGACCAAATCCCACTCACCATGTAGATCAAACAGTAAGAGCATAACCAACATTCAAGAATGACCAAGCTCATGAGATCTAGGTGCATGTGGTCAGCTGTGGCTACAGGCTAATGGTATAAGCATCAAAATTGTATATGCATTAATTAAATCATTGTTTAGCACATCAGTTTGCCCATGTCACCCCTATCTTTGCATGCCTGCACTGTCTCCCCCTTCTCTATTGCATCAAACACAAGCTGTTTGTCTTCACTTTCAGGGCCCTTTACGGCCTATCCCCACCCGACCTATCGTCTCTCACTCATTATTGAGATGTTGACTCTCGCCTCCAACTGACTGATGATGCCAGCTTCCATTGCCCTCTTTTTTTTCCCTGAACGATCATCTTCATACTTTTTCCAGGGCTGCCTTTCACCCTTAGAAGATGCTCCCCGTAGACAGCTACAAAGCTACTCAGTATCCTCCTTCAAAGTCCTCCTATAAAATGCATCAACAAACTTAACAGTGCTTTGACTGCAGGTGTGCTGAGTCCACTGTCTACCATGCTGACCTGATATCGTCTCTTGTTTCCTTGTTCCTCCCCATCTGTCTGCATCCATTTGCTGTTTCTTGTCTTACACACAGATTGTAAGCTTTCTGGGGCATGGACTGTCTTTTTGTTCTGTGTCCCTAGCACAGTGGGGTCTTGGTCCATGACTAGTGCTCCTGGGCACTATGGTAATGCAGATAAATAATAATAGTAATAACAATTTGCCCAGTCCTGCTCTTTCAGGACTCCAAATTTGGAGACAGATTTTTAGATACAGAAGATGCTGTCCATTAGAGGGTGTTTTTTTTTCTTTTCTGATATAGTATGTAGTAAAGTATGTATAGTCTTAAAAAACCATACTAGCTGCCAGGTTGAGCTGTAGACACATATTCTTAGAAGAAAGATGGATGCATATTGCAAAAATCTTATTGAATCTATTCTTTAAATAACAGTGGTTCCATTCTGCCCTCAGATCTTCAGCATATTTTTCGACCCACTAAGAGGTAAGAGAGAGTAACTTGGTATCAGGGTTGCTATGCACCATGCAAGGACTTGCACCATCAAGTGGTGCTTTAGTCTCTCTGTGGGCTGGTCTACTCTGAAAACTTAAATTGGCATAGCTACAGGGGTGTGACAAATCTGCACCCCTGAAAGATGTAGCTATGCCTACCTTAGTCCCTTGTAGATAGTGCTAGGTCGACGGAAGAATTCTTCCATCGAGCTAGCTATTGCCTCTTGGGGAGGTGAATTAACTACAGCAATGAGATAACCCCTCCTGTTGCTGAGTGTCTATGCTGAAGCACTGCAGTGATGCAGCTGTGCCACTGGAGCATTTTAAGTGTAGCTATACCCTACGTTTGGGAGAGCTTGCTTTTACCTTTCACAGTATCTTTAAAACAATGTACGTCAGGAGTAGTAGAATCCTGTACTTTCAGCTGTTGCTGCACTGGGTGTCTTGCATCTTCAGAGAAGCTTCTTTGTCTCAGTGCCCCCAGATGAGGCATGGTTTGACCAAAACTAGTAAGTCTAATGCCTAGGAGATTAAAATCAGCATATGAGCATGAGAATCTCAGGTTTACACAGGGCAGGAGAACTCAGAGAGAACTGCTGATATGCTTTAGCCAAACACAAGTTATGTTTTAGTCAAAAACAAGTGATTGGGTTCGGTGCAGGAATAACTGGGTGAAATGAATGCAGGGCCGGCTCCAGGCACCAGCCCAGCAAGCAGGTGGTTGGGGCAGCCAACGGTGAGGGACGGCATGTCTGGGTCTTCGGTGGCAATTCGGCAGTGGGTCCCTCATTCCCTCTCGGAGCAAAGGAGCAGCCGCCGAATTGCTGCAGAAGACTGAAGCGGTGGTGGTAGAGCTTTAGATCGCGATCGCGGCTTTTTTTTTTCGTTTTGCTGCTTGGGGCGGCAAAAACCCTGGAGCCAGCCCTGAATGAATGGCCTGTGATATACCAGAAGTCAGGCTAGATGATCTAATGGTCCCATCTGGCCTTAAACTCTAGGAATCTATATGGCTTTCCTTTCAATGCCAGTGGGCACCAGAGTGAAACTGATGAAGACCTTCATTATGGCTGCATTTGTAAACTGACTCCCCTGGGATTAGTGCTATCTGTTTGAAGCCACTACAGATAAACTCATAGTGACTCATGTTGTCAGAGGTGCTACCGGTGTGGTGCTCTGCTCTGTTCAGTGTTGATATCACTCGGCTGCATGTGTGTGTTCCCTCTGTGTGCTGCCCCAACTCTGCAGATAGCTGACGCAACAGACCCAAGAGAACCCCCAATGACCACAGAATCTAGTAAGGTATGAAGGCACGTTGGCCAGATGTATTGCTGTATGGACACAATTGCAGTTCCCCATAGATTACTTAGTATACCGGGCATACTACGAGAAAGTGGCCCCAGTCAATGGACTCGGCTCAGTCAGTGGCGGGACTTTCCACTGCCCCCTCGGCCGGACAAAGACACCGCCCCAGGGATGCATTCTTATACACAGGTACAAACAAGTTACACATCACTCCTACATATTGAAGTGCAGCCCCTCTACGTAGTCAGGTATAACCCCTCTACGTAGTAAGGTGCCACCTCTTACCTTGTACATGTTGGTTAGAACAAAACAACTCTATCCATCATATTACCCTTTTGCCCGTCATTGGGATGGGTCAGTCTGTTCCTTGTTATCTGTGTGGAATGTGCAAGTATGTGAATGTTCTGATATCTAGTGTTCAGTACCTTTTAGGTACGTATCTTCTTGCATCTGCCCTTTCCTTGCCAGCTTCTGTGAGCAGAGCCTGCCTCTGGCTCACAGCTTAACTTTGCTTTATGTTAGCAAAGTCCTGACCATTACTTTAGTTTAGGCCTCAGGCCTCATACCAGGCCTCTGATACCAAGGTTTCTATCTTAGGGCCTCCTCTTACTAAAACTCATACAGCAAGGTTTATTAACAAGTGTGTAGCATTCACTGTAATGAAAGCTTTCATGTGGCCCAATGTTAAAGCCATCCACTCCAAGTCTTTATCCAAAGAGAAGATTGTTTTATTTATAAAAGTACTTCTCTTAGGTCCATTAGTCTGATAAAATCTGGCTAAACAAATTGTCAGTTTTTTAAAAATGTGTTTGTGGCTCAATATGCACTGCAGGCAAGATACTGTGTGTGACTTTTTTTTCCACGTGCTCAAAGATTTGAGGAAAACCAAATTATCTGTTAAGGTTGCTGTGGCAACCAGATTTACACGGAGGAGCTGCCCTGTCAATGACTTCATTAGGAATAATGCTACTTGTCAAATAAAATAAACAAAAAACGCTTAAAACTCTGTGTCAGTGGAGGGGAAGTTAAGTTTCTGAACAAAACAAATAATAACCAATTTATTATTTGGAAGACTTTAGAAAGATGATAGTAAAGTCAGAGGAGGGAGGGCAGAGAATTTAAACAACTTGCAGAAACACTGATAGAAATTCATAAGGACAAAGGCATTAATTTTAACTGGCTGAAATTATTTTCATTGAAAAGTGGATTTTCTTGACAAAAATATTTTATGGGGAAAAAATTTCAAATGAAAAATTTAAAAAAGATATTTTTATCTGAATTTTTTTTGTTTCAAAATTGTTGGAAAATTCTCTGAATATTTTTACTGTTTTCACCCTTCCCCCACACATACTAGAAAAGATATTGGGAGAAGGGGAAAACAAACAGTTTTCCTTATTTACTTTTTTCTACTGGGAAAGTATTTTTAAGTTTTGAAAACCAAAAGAAACTGTTACTTTGTTAAACTTTTACTTCTCTCCCCCTAAAGCTTTCCCCCTCTCCCTCTGCGACAGAGCAGAAAAGTCAGGGGACCATGAGTTTTTCCCACTTTTTCTCACTTTTAAAAAAAAAAAAAATTCTACTACAATATTGTGATATCTTTTTTAAGCTAACGGGGTATTTTTTCTCTGTTTTTCTTTTTTCACACTTTTTCATTGGGATAAAAAAGAAGGAAAACATAATAAAATAAAGTGTGGGATGGGGAAACTGAAAATTTGAAACAATTTTTCATAATGAAATTAAATTTTGTTTTGAACTTTTTCACTGAAAAACAGGAGGGAAAGTAAAATTTGTTGAATGAAATGGAAGCTTAATTTTCTTTTGAAAATGTTTGTGAAAAAAAACCACAAAATTTTGTCCAGCTCTAGTTTTTCTCTCCTTTTTTTTTTCATATTAATATTTAGCATGTTATATGTAGTGTCCCAGTTTCAGGAAACTTACTTTAGATTCACAGTGAAAGAAAGCAAATGGTTTTCCATAGGCCGCCTGTCACTGAGTAACCCCTCACTTAAATTGTCTCGGTTAACGTTGTTTCGTTGTTACTTTGCTGATCAATTAGGGAACATGCTCATTTAAAGTTGTGTAATGCTCCCTTCTAACGTTGTTTGGCAGCCGCCTGCTTTGTCTACTGCTTGCAGAAAGAGCAGCCCATTGCAGCTAGCTGGTGGGGGCTTGGAACCAGAGTGGACTGGCAGCCCCCTATCAGCTCCCCCTATCAGCTCCCCACTCCCCTAAGTTCCCTGTGCAGCAGCTGCCTGCAGTTCAGCTGTGTCCCTTCGCCCACTGCCATGCGCTGCTCCTGCCCTCTGCCTTGGAGCTGCTCTCCAAGACTCCTGCTTGCTATGCTGGGGGGGAGGGAAGGAAGAGGGGGGCTAATGTCTGGGTGTCCCCCCTCCCCCAGCTCCTGCACTCCACTTACGCCATCTTCCATAGAGCAGGGACAGTGGGAGCTGCGGTCTCAGCAAGCTGATCTAATTAATAAGGCAGTGTACTTAAGGGAAATGTGCATATCTCCCTCCATTCCTGATGCCTTGCAGAGTGAGAGAGTTAACTCTTGAGGGCTCAGACAATTGCTAGTTCATCATTTAGCAGTAAGGGAAATATCCCACCCTCTGACTCCTCCACCTCAGCCAAGCTTCACAATCATCATCACTGTGTACCAGTATTAGTTTGTTTAAAACTTAAACTCTGTGTGTGTGTGTGTGTGTGTGTGTGTGTGTGTGTGTGTGTGTGTGTGTGTGTGTGTGTGTGTGTGTGTGTGTGTGTGTGTGTGTGTGTGTGTGTAATATAGTCTTTTGTCCAATGAAAAAAACTTCCCTGGAACCTAACCCCCTCATTTACATTAATTCTTGTGGGGAAATTAGATTCACTTAACATTGTTTCGCTTAAAGTCGCATTTTTTCAGGCATATATATACCTGCCCCTGGAAATTTCCACTACATGCATCTGACGAAGTGGGTATTCACCCATGAAAGCTCATGCTCCAAAAGATCTGTTAGTCTATAAGGTGCCACAGGATTCTTTGCTGTTTTTTCAGAAACATAACTACAGCCTTAAGTGAGGAGTTACTGTAGTGCATACGCATTATCTTGAAGTGAGAAGTTACATATTCCATAAAGACCTGCTTCAAAATTCAGTGACATCAGGGAATCTTCCCATAGACTTTGGTGGACTTTGGATCAGGCCCCATGTGGAAAATGCTTTCAATATTATTGAGAACCAGGATAACCTCACTAGCCAATTTTGTTTGAAGTGGTTTGATGAGGGTTATGTAAATGTATACAGATATTATGCACAAACACATACTTACATGAATAAATAATAGCATTGGATGATAAATATTTTAGGGAGGTTGTTTGGTATCTATCAGACTGAACAGAGAAGATGAATACACTCTGCTCCACTGAGAATGAGACCCATAGTCCTCATAAGATTAAAGAAAATATGCGAACATTAGATCAAACAAACTGTAGGGAGTGAAATTCTCTTGGGAAAGATAGTCAGTTTTGTAAAACCAAACCTAAAGTGTACAGAAAGCCACACTGTAAAATCAATCAGAGTTAATAGGTTAGTCTAAAACTCATCTAATATGCAGCTAATAACAGAAAAGCTCTGAGAACATCCAGGGCTCTGAAGACTTGTTAACAAGTATATTGTTGTCCTTTGCTTCACAGTAAGTTTGAGGCCCCATTCTGCAGGGCTAGCTCTTACGAAAATTTCTTATTCATGGGAGAATCCAGTGTGACTATTTGCATTAATGAGAACTACATACATGAGTAAGATTTATAGGATTGAGCCATTAATGTTTAGATGCACAAATCACCTAAAATGTAATCCAGATCCCAACTGCATACATACTAATTTAAAGTGTAATTCCCTCACGAGAAAGGAAACTAATGGAACCCCTGGCCAGCTTCTAATGCCTCATCACATCTGAGAGTTATCTGACTAGGATTCACATAAAGGCAAACTATGCAGGTAGAGGAGAAACAATAATTAAATAGCTATAACTTGGCTTTATACATTTAAACACAGATAATTTAAATTATCATAGTGCACATATGCATGATCATATTGTGACTTGAACAAAGACAATCGTTATTTAGCTTCTTTCTTGGATGGCAGGTGCAATGGGACTATGATATAATTCCCAGTCTGGAAGATTAAGCATGTTCTTTAATGGAGAAACTTTGACAGTTATTGCTAAAGTTCTAGTGAGATCCCATACTTAAATATTAAAACCTGTTGGACCAAATCCTGAAGTCTTTATAATGGTAAATATCTCACTGACTCCTAAGGGCATCTAGGATTTGGCCTATTTATTTGTGGTTAAAATCCAAGAAAAAACTGTTTCATCCATGTTTGGCTTGCTCTGAGAAAAATACAGGCCTCCCTATGGGAGATATATTGTTTGAACATAGGGTTGTTAGTCAGTGGGATGTAAAATTCACTGAAAGGCTTTGACATTGGAACAAACCTGGAGAAAGTTAAATTTTAGCAAGAAAAATCTCACACCAACTCCAATGTTCTTCATTTGTTAATTTATAGTTGTATTTAGATAAGATGTATCTTCCTCAATTCACAAGTTCTCCTTCTGGTTAATCCTGAAGTCAGAGTCCTCTAGTTGAGACATCACAGTCTTACCAGGGAAGCAGTTGTGGTGTCCATAATTCAGCACACTGAGCCAAATTCATCCCTGGCATCTTAACTTTGACTTTGTCCAAATGAGCATAACTTCACTACAGGATCAAGTGGGAGGAGAGAATCACCTTTAAGGGAGCAAACCATTTTCAAATGCCAACAGCAGCAAAAAGTGTAAAAAAAAATTATGAAAAAACCAAAGGAAGATAAAATTAGGTGTTTGTAGGTGTGACTTTTTTTCCTCAGTGTCAAAACCTGTCTTTACGACACTCCGAAGAAAAGCCTCCAACTGAAAGTGCATAAAGTTGGACAGTTTTCAATTTCTTCTTAAGCAGATGCTGTCTATTTCACAGAGATGTATGATAGCACTTTGGAAGTTATGGATTACAGTCGTCCACCAGACTAACACCTTGAGACAGATTCTCGTGTAAACTAGAAGTAGCTCTGCTGATGTCAGTATAATTAAACTGGTGTAAATAAGATCAAAATAAGGCTTCTTATATTCCCATAGTATTTCATTGGGATTACTCACATGGCGAAAGTTGTACGTGGATCAAAGTGTTTGCAATATTGTAGCTTTAAGATATAACACCCTCATGATGAGGAAAATTAATAGAACCAAACTCAAAATATGAGGAAGAAAATGCACCAGTAAAAGGGACAGGGACAAACCAGTCCACAAACCATGGAACATCCAGGAATTTCCAAATTGTCCACGTTTTCTTGCATGCTCCCTGATAAGGATTGGGGCTGTTCAGTGATTGAGACTGACACTGGATTCAGCAGGGGAATGGTTCAATTGCTGCCGCTGCTCTGCAAAGGGAACCATGTGGCCTAGTAAGTGGGAACTCATGCTAGGTGGCCAAGAGCTTTGTGGTAAACTGGCCAAGCAGGGAGAGAAGTCTCTGCCAGGCTTGTGGAAACGTTGCTGCTGGAGTGGGAGCAAATTGGGGCATGGTGCCGATACCAGGAAGAGAAATAAGTAAGTGAAGAGAGTGCACAGAATTACAAAAGGAAAGAAGAAGATTAGAAGGATGGGGTTCGCCAGAAATAAGCAGGGACATAAAGAAGAGTTAAGGAACAAAATAACGAAAATATTTAAACCAAAGGGAAAAGATAACAAGAATACCACCACCAGCAGGAAGCAGGTGTAGTTGCATTAATGTTATGTTATTTTGGGCCAAACTGGGGGGCATCAGTCTGCCACTGTGTCAGCTGTGCACATCATGGGTAGCAGTGCAGGAGGGGACACAGGATCCACACAGCCGCTACATCAGTTCCCCAAACAGATGGATGCTGCGGGGTTGACAGAGCAGTACCTCTGTCCCACAGGGTGCCTGGCCACCCATCAGGGAGCGTGCGCTTGGGTCTGCACTTGCACAGCATACTCTGTCCCTGGAGCAGCAGGAGGACCGGGAAGACGACAATATTTTCAGCTGCTCCAGAGTCAGCGCAGCAGTATGCTGCTCCTAACGCAGGGCTTGTGGCAAAGCCACAAGAGGCATCTATTACTCCAGTTATTCTGTCTGTTGGAGTGAAACACCATTTCACACACAGTGAAAACGTGGCATCACTTATTTTGGAGAGAATTTTCCCTCCATGTTCGCTGGTGAGCACTCTGTGAAGTGTGGAGAGGGAGGTGAGCAAGTGGCCCATTAATTGTCTCCTGCTCAGCCTCTGTGCACACAGGTTTGCATAATTCAAATGCAGCTTTTTGTGTGTGTTGTCCAGCTGTTTTCACTCCATGGCACAATGCACTTTGAGTGCCTATAAATATCTGTTCATAAATTTAAAATCTTCCTCCCTACAACAGCTTCACGTGGAGTGGCATGTTTTTTACCTGAGTTTTCCAAGGGACAGCTGCTGTACATTCAGTCTGTCAGGCAATCAAAGAGGTATTCAGTTACAAATGTATAGTCATTAAATATGAAATACAGGGGTCAAAATGAAATGAAGCAGTCACATTTTGATCAAACAGCAGCTTTGCAATACCGTATTATTCATAATGCTATTTTGATCCCCCGGACACTCATTAGAATGATATTTAACAATAGCAACATAAGTTGGTCGTGTCACTTTGTGCTACTGACAGACATGCCAAACCAATCCAGTTGCTTACCCTTTAATCTTTTTTCTTTTCTGCCTGCCTGCCTACCTACTGTGAAGTCCTGTCCCTGAGAAAAGTGGGACAGATTCTGATCAGTTACCATGGTGTAAATCTTATTGTGTTACTTGGTATCACTTCAGATTTTCAGTGGAGTAGTTAGAAATTCGGTTCCCTGAGTCAAACTGTATCTCATGTAAATGTACACAGCTCCATTGACTTTAGTGGAGCTGCGCCCAGCTGAGGCTCATTATTTAGACATACTGGAGCAGATCAACTGAGGTGATCAGTGCTTTACTGATGGTTTCTGACTCAAGGAGATCCCAGGGTAAGTGAACAGTGGGTCTGATTCTGCTCTCACACTAATGTAAGTCCATTCTCTTCAGTGAAATCACTGCTAATTTACAGCAAAATCAGTTACAGTGTCTCTTTTGTGGAGTACTGAACAGGAAGAGTAAGAGTTAATTAGGTGGAAGAACAGTGCAGGTCAGAGGTTGGGAGTGAGACGGGGTGCAGCAGGATCTTTCATTTGAGAAGGGAGGAATGAAGATGTGTGTGTCCTCAGGACATCTGGGTTTGAGCAGAACGAAGTGGGGTAACCTGCTTTGTTACAGAAGAGGGAGCAATTTTTTGGTTTGGCCGAAAATAGTTTTATATGCATCCCTTTCAGTATCAAATTTTTACATATATTTAGTATAGGTTCTTCTTCGAGTGCTTGCTCATATCCATTCCAGTTAGGTGTGCACGCGCCGCGTGCACGTTCGTTGGAGATTTTTACCCTAGCAACACTCGGTGGGCCAGCAGGGCGCCCCCTGGAGTGGCGCTGCTATGGCACCTGATATATACCCCTGCTGGCCCATCTGCTCCTCAGTTCCTTCTTACCGCCCGTGTCGGTCGTTGGAACAGTGGAGCGCGGCTTAGCTGATCTCCACCTCCCTAGCTATTCGCTCGTTTATATAGTTATTGTGTACATAGTTCATTTTCTATAGTTCTAGTTAGCATTTATATTAGTAGTTTTTGTAGTAGTTGTGTATATAGTTAAAGAGGATTGGGGGCTAGCCCCTTCTCCTCCCCCGGCACCGGGGCCCATGCCTGATTCACCAAGCTTCAAACCCTGCGCGGCCTGTCATCAGCTGATGCCCACAGGAAACCCGCACGACTCCTGTTTAAAGTGCCTGGGCGAATCCCACCCTGCGGACAAGTGCCGAATCTGCAAGGCTTTCAAGCCCCGGACAAAGAAAGAGCGGGACATTCGCCTGAAACAACTTTTGATGGAGGCAGCTCTAACTCCTCCATCCTCGGCACCGACTCCGGCACTGGGAACAAGAGCCCCCTTCGCACCGGAGCGCACGGTTCCAGTAAAGGCTCCTCGGCACCAGCCTGCACCGGCTCAACTTTCTGGCCAGCACCGATCCCTCTCCCCAAGGAGCAAGAGGCACAAGGCTCCTGCGGCACCTGTATCTACGCCGCAGTCGGAGCATACATCCAAGGCGGACCGCCCGGCACCGTCAACTGCCGCGGCACTGTTTGCCTCCGTACCGTTGATTCCGGTCTCACAGGAGCCGTTGAGTCCGGTGTGTACCAGCTCCCCGGCGCACGCTGTGGTCGAGCTCATCGTGCCCTCCACGCTGGAGACCTTCTCCACGGCTTGGGAACTAATTGCTTTGACAGAGCCTGAGCTGCCCAACCCCCGGCACCGCCGGTGCGGGTTGTTCAGTCATTGGGCAAGCCCGCCATGATGAGGCCATCTTCGCTGGATACTATCGAACGCCGCCGGTCCTGATCCAGGTCCCGTGGACACTCTCAGTCCCACCATCGCTCCCGATCCCGGCGCCGCTCGCAGTCCCGGTACCGCTCTCCATCCCGGTACCGATCGTACTCGCGGCACCGCTCGAGATCCCGGTCTCCATCGCGGTACTCTCGGCACCAGTCCAGATCCCGGCACCGCCGTACCTCTCGCAGACGATCTCGGCATGGAGATGTAAGGCACCGGTCGATCTCCCGGCACCGCGCTGGTCGCAGGTCCCGGTCCCGCTCCCAGCACCGCTACGACTCCCGGTACCATTCGCCGGTACCGCACAGACAAGAGTCCAATGGATGCAGAGACCTGGTCCAATCAACTTCAGCTCCTCCATGACCTTCGCATCATCCATCCGTCTCCTCCCATGTGGACAGTGCCTCCTATGGGGATTCGGATACGCATGCCCATGGCCCGGACCACGGACCTCATCAGTGGTCCTTTTGGACGCCTTGGGCTTATCATCAAGCCCAAGGCAAACCGACTGGCCCATCACGCTCTGATCACTCAGAGCACCATGTGCCTGAGGCCACCGTCAGCAGACCTCCCCCCGCTGGCACAGAGGAAACCAGTGCACACGCACCAGACCCGCATGATCTTCTGGAGACGGAGGTCCCCCCGGACCAGGCGTCAGCACAGGACCCACTCGTCCTGGGGCTGTCATCCTCCTCTTCCCCGGATGAGGCAGTAGCGGGGACATCATCGTCGGGGCCACCTCCGATTGACCTCCGGTCACACCAGGACCTTCTGCGGCATGTCGCCCAGAATATCAACCTTCTGGTAGAGGAGGTTCCAGAGGTGGAGGACCCGGTGATTAGCATCTTGTCCGCAGAGACACCAACCAGAGTGGTTCTCCCCCCCTTCATCCATTCGATCCAGGCTAGAGCAGACACTATCTGGCAATCCCCGGCTTCCATCCCACCCACAGCCAGGGGGGTCGAACGGAAATACATGGTGCCTTCCAAGGGGTATGAGTACCTCTATGTGCACCCCGCTCCCTGTTCATTGGTGGTACAGTCTGTCAACGAACGGGAGCGCCATATCCAACAAGCCCCCGCACCTAAATCTAAGGAGGCCAGGCACATGGATTTGTTGGGACAGAAAATCTATTCCGCGGGAGGCCTCCAACTCCACGTGGCGAACCAACAAGCCCTCCTGAGCAGATACAATTACAATACCTGGGAGGTGGTCAGGAAGTTTACCGAGTTGCTTCCGCAGGATTCCCGCCAGGAATTTGCAGCGCTCCTGGAGGAGGGGAAGAGGGTCTCGAGGACCTCCTTACAAGCCTCGCTAAATGTCACCGATTCGGCGGCTAGAACGGTCGCCTCTGGCATAGCCATGTGACGTATATCATGGTTGCAAGTGTCCAGCCTGCCACCTGAGCTGCAACATACCATACAAGACTTGTCATTTGATGGACAAGGCTTGTTCTCGCAAAAGACGGACCCCAGACTGCAGAGTTTAAAGGACAACCGCGTAATTATGCATTCGTTGGGAATGCATACGCCTCAGACTCAAAGACGGTCATTCCGCTCCCAACCTCAGCACCCTTACCCCCCGCCTCGGCTAAGACAAGACTTTGCCAGAAGACGAGGTTGTACCAATCGCAGATGTCAGTTTTGACCTCAAGGGGGTAACAATTCCGGTCCCACCAAACCAACACCGGGACCCAAATCAAACTTTTGAGGGTGCGCCCGAGAGCAGTGTACCAATTGCCTTCCCGGATCTTTTTCAGTTCTACAACCGCCTTTCCCCGTTCGTCCCTGCGTGGTCCCAACTGACTTCAGATCATTGAGTCCTACGTACGGTGGAGCTTGGATACCATCTTCAGTTTGTTTCCCCTCCTCCCTCCCACCCCTCCTCCTCGTCCCTCTTCAGGGACCCCTCTCACGAGCAACTCCTCATCCAGGAGGTCCACAGGCTCCTCTCAATCGGAGCTATAGAGGAGGTACTGGAGGAGTTAAGGGGCAAGGGGTTTTATTCCCGATATTTCCTAATTCCCAAGGCGAAAGGAGGCCTCTGGCCTATCCTAGACCTGCAACAAATTCATCAAAAAGTTCAAGTTCCGCATGGTATCCCTGGGAACCATCATTCCTTCCCTGGATCCCGGAGATTGGTACGCCGCTCTCGACATGAAGGATGCATATTTCCACATTGCAATTTATCCCCCGCACAGGCAGTATCTGCGCTTTGTGGTAAATCATCGACACTACCAGTTTACTGTCCTCCTCTTTGGCCTGTTCTCCTCCCCTCTTGTCTTCACGAAGTGTATGGCGGTCGTCACTGCTTCCCTACGCCGTCGTCGAATACACGTCTTCCCTTACCTCGACGACTGGCTTATCCGAGGGGCCTCCGAGGCACAAGTCATCAGCCATGTGACCATTATCAAGGACCTGTTTATGCGTCTAGGCCTGATCATCAATTTAGACAAGTCCACTCTGGTGCCTACGCAGAGGATAGAGTTTATCGGGGCAATGCTGGACTCCAACCTTGCAACGGCCAGTTTATCCCCACACCGGTTTCAGGCCATAGTCTCCCTTGTCCAAAGTCTTCAGAGTTTTCCAACAACCTCTGCTCACGCTTGCCTTGGTCTCCTTGGTCACATGGCTGCATGCACATTCATCACAAAGCACGCCAGACTGCGAATGCGTCCTCTACAAATCTGGCTTGCCTCCGTCTATTGGCCGGGCAGAGACGCCATAGGCATCACTCTGACAGTTCCGCCGAGCGTTCTTGGCTCCCTCGACTACTGGCGAACGTCATCCCGGGTGCGTGCAGGTCTGCTGTTCCATCCTCCCCAGCCCTCCACGTCCCTAACAACGGACACGTCCTCCCTGGGCTGGGGTGCTCACCTAGGGCACCTGCGCACCCAAGGCCTTTGTTTGTCCCAGGAGTTGATGCTACACATCAATGTCCGAGAGCTGAGAGAGGTCCGGCTGGCATGCCAAGCGCTCCAGCGCCATCTGCAGGGCCGTTGTGTTGCAGTATTCACGGACAACACAACGGCCATGTATTACATAAACAAACAGGGAGGGACACGGTCCTCCCCCTTGTGTCAGGAAGCGATCCAACTGTGGGACTTCTGCATAGCCCACTCCATAGACCTAGTAGCCTCCTTCCTCCCAGGAGTCCGGAACACGCTCGCAGATCATCTGAGCAGGTCCTTCCTGTCGCACGAGTGGTCCATCCGTCTGGACATTCTCCATTCAGTTTTCCGGAGGTGGGGCTTTCCCCACATAGACCTGTTTGCCTCCAGAGTGAACAGGAAATGCCAGGTGTTCTGCTCCCTACAAGGTCGCTCCCCGGGCTCCCTGTCGGACGCGTTCCTCATTCCGTGGATGGGCCACCTTTGTTATGCCTTCCCACCATTTCCTGTCGTCCACCGAGTTCTGCTCAAGCTCCTCAGGGACAAAGTCCGCCTTATCTTGATCGCTGCGGCTTGGCCGAGGCAGCATTGGTACACCATGCTGCTCGACCTGTCTCTGTCAGACCCGATTCCCCTGCCACTCTGCCCAGACCTGATTACACAGGACTTCGGCAGGCTGCACCACCTGGACCTGCAGTCCCTTCATCTGACAGCATGGCTGCTGGTTGGTTGAGCCAATTGGAGTTGCGTTGTTCTGCCGCAGTGCAACAGGTGCTGCTGGGAAGCAGAAAGCCCTCCACGCGATCAACATGCCTCGCTAAATGGAAGCGCTTCTGTCACTGGTGCACCCAGCAGGACCTTTCTCCGCAATCTGTATTAGTCCCCACTATCTTGGACTATTTATGGTCTCTCAAAGAGCAAGATCTAGCGATCTCTTCCCTTAGAGTGCATCTTGCAGCTATTTCCACCTTCCATCCTGTGGAGGCTGGCAGTTCCGTTTTTTCCCACCCTATAGTTTCCAGATTCCTCAAGGGCTTGGAGCAACTCTATCCCCAGGTCAAACGCCCAACCCCAACCTGGGACCTGAACCTCGTCTTGACCAGGCTCATGGGGCCCCCCTTTGAGCCTTTAGCCACATGCTCGCTGCTGTACCAATCCTGGAAGACAGCATTCCTAGTTGCTGTCACCTCGGCTAGACGAGTCTCAGAACTTCGAGCATTGACTGTGGATCCTCCATATACAGTGTTCCATAAGGACAAGGTACAGCTGCGACCACACCCGGCATTCCTCCTTAAGGTCGTCTCTGCCTTTCACGTTAATCAGGACATCTTCCTGCCAGTCTTTTTTCCAAAGCCGCACTCATCGCAACGGGAACAGCAGCTGCACACTCTGGATGTCCGCAGGGCTCTCGCCTTTTACATCGAGAGGACCAAACCCTTCTGGCGTTCACCTCAGCTATTTGTAGCGGTGGCATAACGTATGAAGGGCATGGCAATCTCTTCCCAACGTATTGCATCTTGGGTGACATCCTGTATTCGGGCATGCTATGACTTGACTCACGTTCCGACTGGCCATCTCACCGCCCACTCTACTCGGGCTCAAGCCTCATCTGCCGCGTTCTTGGCCCATGTTCCCATACAGGAAATCTGCCACGCGGCCACCTGGTCTTCCATCCTCAACTTTGCATCGCACTACGCATTGGTCCAACAGTCCAGAGACGATGCTGCCTTTGGCTCAGCGGTCTTACATTCCGCAACGTCTCTCTCTGACCCCACCACCTAGGTAAGGCTTGGGAATCACCTAACGAATGGATATGAGCAGGCACTCAGAGAAGAAAAGACGGTTACTCACCTTTGTTAACTGTTGTTCTTTGAGATGTATTGCTCATATCCATTCCACACCCGCTCTCCTTCCCCACTGTCGGAGTAGCCGGCAAGAAGGAACTGAGGAGCAGATGGGCCGGCAGGGGTATATATCAGGCGCCATAGCGGCGCCACTCCAGGGGGCGACCTGCCGGCCCACCGAGTGTTGCTAGGGTACAAATCTCCAACGAACGTGCACGCGGCGCGCGCACACCTAACTGGAATGGATATGAGCAACACATCTCGAAGAACAACAGTTACAAAGGTGAGTAACCATCTTTTTTTATGGCATGCATAGAAAATGCACAAGTATATTCATGGTCCTGCCATCTTGAAGTTAGTTTTTAAATAGAATATCAGTTGTCTTTAGCAAATTGAGTATGGAATGCCAAATAAATACCAGAGGAGGCTTAAACTTCTTGGCATAATACATGCATTGTGGAGTACCTTAAAATCTTATAAAATGTAGGAGATTGTGTTGGGTATTGTCTAGTTTTATAGCAGATGCACCCTGGCCAGTATCTACGACTGTGGTCAAATATAAGTAAATTTCATTTACACTAAAATCCCTTTATACTGCTCTGGTGGGCATACGAATACTGAAAGGCTTCTTTAAACTGCAAGAGCCATGTAAAAGGGCCTTAGTATGAATGAAAATCAGGCCCAGTTATATTTTGGGATTTTTTCATTGGATGAGTAAATAATCTATTAAGATACAACATAGTAATTTACAATAGTGAGTGCTGAAATAAGAAACTGATTTGATCTTTTTGTGGAAAAATTCTAAAAATTCCTTTTCCTGCACTGAACACTACATGCAGTTTTGCTTACTGAAAAGATGGACAATGTGCTCATTTTTTTGCTGCCATTACTATATGTGGTTATTGCCCATTTTATAAGATAACGATGGGTAAAGCTTTGAAGAAGCTGTCAAGCCAAATGACATTTCAACATCTATCATACTTAGATCAATAACAGGATGAAGGAAAGATTCTATGGTGTTATAATCACAGCTGAGTACAGTTAATTCAGTTTTAAAATCTGAGAATATTACAATGGTAAAAACATTTGAAATAACTGGTCTTACCGTCCTTTATATATGGATATTCTGGTAAGAGAAGTTAATTTCATTGATTCAAAGACTATAAATACACCAAAATAACTATTGGCTAAATTCCAGTTATGCCTGTGGAATGCCACGGAAAGCAGTGACAGTGTCCTGTGGCTCCTTATAGACTAACAGAAGTATTGGAGCATAAGCTTTCGTGGGTGGATACCCACTTTGTCAGACATATTCACCCATGAAAGCTCATGCTCCAATACTTCTGTTAGTCTATAAGGTGCCACAGGACTTGTTGCTTTTTACAGATCCAGACTAACATGGCTACCCCTCTGATACTGAAAGCAGTGGAATTGCACAGGTTTCATTCTGGGCCTAATTTGTCTTGTGGAACCTGTCCATCCTTATTCAGCAGTGCACTTAAGCATTAACATGAATGGGACTCACAGATGTGATTTAAGTTAATCATGTGCTTACGTGCTTTGCTGAAGCAAAGCCCCAGTGCTGCTAAGTGAGATAGAAAGAATTTAACTCCCCTCTGAGAGCACAAGTTGAGTTTGCAGGGCTGCCAGTTAGAGCAAAACCTATTTTTAATTTATAAATGGAGACTAGTGAGAGAGAATAAACCTGGAACTCCATTAAACTATGTTTGCAGTCACTTTACAAAGCTGAACTAGTCTTTAATGCATTTTGATATGAACTCCAAAACCAAACTGGGAGCATTTTAATATTAACTTTATTAAGCACATTAATCTTATTTCCCTCTAAAAAACACCCAGATAATTAAGTGCAAAAACTGCTTGTGCAGAGCTGAGGCTGAAGAATTAAAATAAAAAAATCAGGAACTGCAAAATAAAACCAATATTATTTTGACTGCATTGCACATCGCAGGTATTTTGCGGCACATATTTTACAAATGACAGTGTTATATATGTTTTTTCTTATGTCCTGGAGCATACATGTCCTATGTTGTAGGAATTGTCTAACTGTCACAAAATCTGTTCTTATTAACTGTATTTTGATATAAAATTGAACAATTAATTTAAGAAGGAAAGACAGAATAAGCAAGTTTAGATGATACACTGGAAAGAATGGCAAATTGAAAACAAAATTAGCTGATCGAAAAAGATTAACTCCATTTGATATAAACAACCTTGTTTTTTAGCATGGATCGAAAATGAGAGTCCAAAAACTGGGAGCTGGAAATACTATTCTGTACATACAAATCCAGGTCCGGTAGTTTAAAAGTGTGTTTACAAATTTCCCATTGTATTTTAACAGGCATAAAGATCAGATGGTGTTTGTTAGTATGAGAGTGATGTTTAGGTATCTTGCCTAAAGCGACTGCCTGCTATCCAGTGTTCATCTTATTTTGACAGGAACTCTGTGTCCATGTAGAAAATTTGCCAAGTAAAATTTGTAATAAAAAGAAATAATAATCAGCCCAAACCCCGCAACAAGCTGTTAGCCTGTCTCACACTGTCACTGACAGCTGCCAAATTTACTCACGGAGCCCCTTTATGTCAACAATCACTCTTGAGCCACTCTCAGTTTCCACATTTCCATACAGTAGCGTGGTAGATCCTTTGTGTCATGTGCTTATTACAGATGACATTTCTGACATAGTGAGGCATACAGTGGAAGAAACATGACATGATTTTAATCCAGAGATGTCAGTACTTGCCAATAACAATGCTGAGGACAGCGTATCATGGAAAAGTAGGTTCTCCAGTCTTTGATGGGGAAAGGAAAGAGACAGGTTTACAGGATGAGTAGTGGAGATTGTTTGACAGGTGCAATTTAGACTTTTGCAATAAAAAAAGGAGGAGGGAGAAAGGGGGATTAAAATGAACCAGCATCAAGAATGATAATCAAAATGGACAAAATGACAAATGAGAGAGGGAGCAAAGAGCTAGGGATGCATTGTTGGCTGGCATTCATGGTGAACATTATTTCTGATGAACTCTGGCTATCCTCCGAATCTCTTCATTCTTTCTCCACTATCTCTGATTTCTTTAGCAAGACAGTTGTACTGTAATTAGCATTTACCACTGCATAGAATGTAATGCAGCGTGTCAAGTGACAAAGTGGAGAATTGATAGAAAAGCGATGGATTTCTGGACAGGCATAGAGTTTTTGCATAGAATATTTCTCGGTTCTTTATTTTACTAATTTACACATTTATTATTGCATTTATAAAATGTGTCCTATCCACATTGTGTCAGGATGCATGAATATAACATATGCATACTTGGCTTTAACAAAGACCAATAATAACCCCATACCCCACCCAAACACATTAGCTAGCAATCTGAATCACTTCTGGATACATAGAATCATAGAATATCAGGGTTGGAAGGGACCTCAGGAGGTCATCTAGTCCAACCCCCTTCTCAAAGCAGGACCAATTCCCAACTAAATCATCCCAGTCAGGGCTTTGTCAAGCCTGACCTTAAAAACCTCTAAGGAAGGAGATTCTACCACCTCTCTAGGTAACCCATTCCAGTGCTTCACCACCCTCCTAGTGAAAACGTTTTTCCTAATATCCAACCTAAACCTCCCCCACTGCAATTTGAGACCATTACTCCTTGTTTTGTCATCAGGTACCATTGAACAGTCTAGATCCATCCTCTTTGGAACCCCCTTTCAGGTAGTTGAAAGCAGCTATCAAATCCTCCCTCATTCTTCTCTTCTGCAGACTAAACAATCCCATTTCCCTCAGCCTCTCCTCATAAGTCATGTGCTCCAGCCCCCTAATCATTTTTGTTGCCCTCCGCTGGACTCTTTCCAATTTTTCCACATCCTTCTTGTAGTGTGTGGCCCAGAATTGGACACAGTATTCCAGATGAGGCCTCACCAATGCCGAATAGAGGGGAATGATCACGTCCCTCGATCTGCTGGCAATGTCCCTACTTATACAGCCCAAAATGCCGTTAGCCTTCTTGGCAACAAGGGCACACTGTTGACTCATATCCAGCTTCTCGTCCACTGTGACCGCTAGGTCTTTTTCTGCAGAACTGCTGCCTAGCCATTCGGTCCCTCGTCTGTAACAGTGAATGGGATTCTTCCGTCCTAAGTGCAGGACTCTGCACTTGTCCTTGTTGAACCTCATCAGGTTTCTTTTGGCCCAGTCCTCTAATTTATCCAGGTCCCTCTGTATCCTATCCCTACCCTCCAGCATATCTACCACTCCTCCAAGTTTAGTGTCATCTGCAAACTTGCTGAGAGTGCAGTCCATGCCATCCTCCAGATCATTAATGAAGATATTGAACAAAACTGGCCCCAGGACCGACCCTTGGGGCACTCCACTTGAAACTGACTGCCATCTAGACATGGAGCCGCTGATCACTACCTGTTGAGCCCGACGATCTAGCCAGCTTTCTATCCACCTTATAGTCCAATCATCCAGCCTATACTTCTTTAACTTGCCAGCAAGAATACTGTGGGAGACCGTATCAAAAGCTTTGCTAAAGTCAAGGAATAACACGTCCACTGCCTTCCCCTCAGCCGCAGAGCCAGTTATCTCATCATAGAAGGCAATTAGGTTAGTCAGGCATGACTTGCCCTTGGTGAAGCCATGCTGACTGTTCCTGGTCACTTTCCTCTCTAGGTGCTTCAGAATTGATTCCTTGAGGACCTACTCCATGATTTTTCCAGGGACTGAGGTGAGGCTGTAGTTCCCTGGATCCTCTGCCTTCCCTTTTTTAAAGATGGGCACTACAGTAGCCTTTTTCCAGTCATCTGGGACCTCCCCCGTTCGCCATGAGTTTTCAAAGATAATGGCCAATGGATCTGCAATAACATCTGCTAACTCCTTTAGCTAGTGCAAGAGCATCTTAGTTTGGAACAAAATGACAGAGTCTTAAATTTATTATCTTATTGCTCTTATTAAAAATGGCCCAACTATCACCATTTAAAAATTAGCTAATGTGCAAGTGTGGCAGAAGGTGTCCACATATTTTTGAGGATTTATGCATAAAGGCTGCTGAATGCCTAATTGTGCTGTAGACTTGTGTAGTGGGGCAGCTGCCCACTCCAGTTGGCAAGGGGTTAAAAGCATCCCTGGAGAGGGCTGCTGCTGGGAAAAGGAGTGACACTACCTGAGTGAGTAGCTGACCACAGGTGTGGCCAGCTCAATCAGGGCCCAGCTGGCCCAGATAAGAGGGCTGGGGGCCAGGAGCTGTGGAATCTCTCTCTAGCTGTGGAGAGAGAAGGACCTGGCTGCCTGGGAGCTCAAGGTACTGGGAATAGAGCCGTGCTGGGGAAAGGCAAGAGGAGCTCTGTCTAGCAACTCCCCAGGGTGCAGGCCTTGGGAAAAGGCCAAAACAGGTACTGGGGTTGCAGAGGCTGCAGCCTGGGCTTAAACAGAGGCAGCTGGTCCGAACCCATTGTCAATGATTAGTGGCCATTACAGACTGCAGTCTGCCCCAGTGAGCGGGGGCTAGATGATGAATGGCAGTAGCCACTGAGATAAGGTGGGTTTAGAGGGCTGGGGGTTCCCATGTGAGGGGCAATCTAGAGTGTGGGGGTACTGCTGGCACAGAACCGCAAGGTAAAGGGCACTGGGGTCCAGGAGGAACACGGGGCCAGCGCCAGGCGAGATACCAGTCTGGCACCGGCGAGTCATCGCTTCGCTGCAACTTGGTAGGCTCCAAACCAGCTGTTCCAATCTGTTGTGCAAAGAATATGCTCTGTAAAAGAAAATCATCAATTTACTATAGGTATTCTTCATTACATAATACGCCCAAATCCTACAGTGCCTTTTAGACGAACCTCCTGTTGGCACCAATGAGAGTCTTTCCTATGTAATTGTTGCCCTTATTTAACATTTATTTTACGGTAGTGTCTAGAGCAATGGTTCTTTGAGAGATGTCCCTGGGGGTGCTCCACTCCAGGTGTTGGTGCACCCTTACACCTTCGCTCGGAGATTTTTACAGCAGTACTCGCACGGGTCGTGCACACACGGTGCCTGCCTCCCATGCCGACTGTATCTCAATAACACGTGCACCCGGCCCGGGTTCCTCAGTTCCTTCTCTACCATCTCCGGCCTGAGACAGAGCTCAGGAGTCTTGCTCAATTATTTCTTGCTTTAGATAGTTAGTTAGTTGTTTATACAGTTTATCTAGGGGTTTTTTTAGTCAGATAAATTTCATTTCCCCATTCTTCTCTTGAATTTTTTTCCCTTCCCAGTTTTTTTTGTCAGTTAGACAGTTTATTATACAATGCCTGCTCACCAGGTTTTAAGAGATGCAGTACATGCAGAGAGGCCATCCCCATCTCTGATGGCCATTCTCTGTGTGTTTGGGGAAGTCCCATGTCCCCCAGAAATGTGCTCACTGCAGGAAACTGTGGGCCAGGGCATGGAAGGACAGAGACCTGAGGTTCAAGTTAATTCTCATGGAGAAGTCCCTCAGACCTGCCTCAGACCCAGGTCAGTGGTCCTACTTGAGACAGAGCCCTCCTAAATCCACTAAGGTCAAGAAAACAACAAAAAAACTAGCCAGCTTCATCACTTCACAGAGACCAGCTGCCATCTAAACGGCCTCTAACCAGGTCTGTCTCGGTGCTGACCATGCCACAGCTCAGTACATACAACACTGTAGATATGTCCAACGCTGCTCGTATGCCGGCTGCTACCGGTACACACTGCTCCGGTGCTGAGGCTACCGACTTAAAATTGCCTACCTCTTCTAATACGGCACCGCAAAGGACTCGGTGCCTACTCAGCTGAGCCTGCCTGTGCTGCACATAAGTACGGTTGCTCTCCTGGCACTGACACCTGAACGAACTGTGATTTTGCATAAGGCACCACACGAGTCGGCACTGGCCGACCCTATAGCACCGCCGCTGCACCCAGCGCTATATATTCCAGCTCCTTCTACCTCCGCACTGTAATTTTGTCATTCCAGTGATTTGCTAATCTTGGCAACTCCAGATTCCCCATTACTTGGTACCGATCTCTCACCGAGACCATCGGCATGGCACTGACAGCTATCTCCTATTCCCTCTCACTTTTCTAGTGATGAAGATGACAATGTGGAGGGAGTTTTTTCATCATACCATTCCTCCCCACTTCATACTCCCACTATCATGGGACCCAGGAGACCAAGGTCCTTATATTCCAGGGACTTACCACTCTGGTATGGACACCTGTGGATGGGAGCAACCATGCCCTTCCCTGGACAATGGCATTATTGGAACCCGTGAGGGTCCTGCAGCTGGCACCACAGTAGCTGGTACAGCCCACGCAGAGGCAACATTAGATCTCCTCTTGTACCCATCCACACTTCTGCGACAGATGACCAGCAGCAACCTGCAACAGTGCACATAGACGAAGAGGCACCTGAACCCTCTCCAAATAACAATAATTCATCCACCTCACCAGAAGAAGCTATTATGTCCCCATCCCCAACAACAGCGGATGATTTTACTCATTTTCAGGACCTCAGCATGAGCTGACTGACATATTACAACCTTCAACCTCCTCCAAGATGGCCCTACCTATTAATGGAGCCATGATGGATCCTGCCAAGAATATCTGGCAAACTCCAGCCACCATACCCGCAACCTGCAGAAGGGAAGACTGGAAATACTATATTCACTCCAGGGGCTCAGAATTCCTTTTCATTCATCCAGCACCAAATTCACTGGCAGTAGAAGCAGCCAGCCAAAAGAACAAACAGCAGCATTTCCGATCCATTCCCTCTGTCAAGGGCAGCAAAAGAATGGACCTACATTTACGGGATGAGTAGTGGAGATTGTTTGACAGGTGCAATTTAGACCTTTGCAATACTTTTTTACAGAAAAGAAAAGTGGGGGATGGCGACCCATCCTCGACCTCAGGTGACTCAACAAGTTCGTCAAAAAGCAAAAATTCAAACTGCTTACCCTCACAACCATAATTCTAGCGCTGGAGCAGGGAGATTGATTTTCAGCCCTGGACCTGCAGGATGCTTACTTTCATGTAACTATACACCCCTCCCACAGGCATTTTCTCAGATTTGTTATGGGCTCAAATCACTACCAATACAGGGTTCTGCCCTTTGTGCCTCCAACACAATATCCAAATTTCAGCCTCCTACCTACCTGGTTCATTAAACACCATTTTGGATGAGCTCAGGAGATCTTTTCCCCTAGATCATGAATGGAAGACAAACCACACCATCCTACGCAACGGAGATACCCGTGACTGGATCTTTTTGCAACTGCAACCAATAAAAAATGCCCGGAATTCTGTTCCAGAGTGGGCCTTGGAAAGCAGTCGATGGGAGATACATTCACCATCTAATGACACAACAATTTCCTATATGCATTCCCCCCGATACCAATTCTTCACAGGGTATTAAAAAAAATAGGAGCGGAGAGGGCCAGGGTCATACTAATATCCCCTATGCAGAGACAAAATTTCTCGATACTTTAAATTACTGCTTCTTGGAGCAGCTGGTACGGGAACCCACAAGGGGAGAGGCAACTCTAGATTTAGTCCTGAATAGAGCGCAGGATCTGGTCCAAGAGGTAACTATAACAGGACTGCTTGGAAATAGTGACCATAATATAATAACATTTAATATCCTTACATGGGAAGATCATCTCAACAGCCCAACACTGTGGCATTTAATTTCGAAAAGGGGAACTATGCAATAATGAGGGGGTTAGTTAAACAGAAATTAAAAGGTACAGTGACTCAAGTGAAATCCCTGCAAGCTGCCTGGGTGCTTTTTAAGGATGCCATAATAGAGGCCCAACTTAAACGTATACCCCAAATTAAGAAACACAGTAAAAGACCTAAAAAAGAGCCACCATGGCTTAACAAGCATGTAAAAGAAGCAGTGAGAGATTAAAAGACTTCCTTTAAAAAGTGGAAGTCAGATCCTAGTGAGGTAAATAGAAAGGAGCATAAACACTGCCAAATTAAGTGTAAAAATATAATAAGAAAAGCCAAAGAAGAGTTTAAAGAATGAGTAGCCAAAAACTCAAAAGGTAATAATAAGATATGTTTTAAGTACATCAGAAGCAGGAAGCCTGCTGAACAACCAATGGGGCCCCTGGATAATCAAGATACAAAAGGAGCGATTAAAGATGATAAAGCTATTGCGGAGAAACTAAATGAATTCTTTGCTTCAGTCTTCATAGACTCATAGACTCTAGGACTGGAAGGGACCTCGAGAGGTCATCGAGTCCAGGCCCCTGCCCTCATGGCAGGACCAAATACTGTCTAGACCATCCCTAATAGACATTTATCTAACCTACTCTTAAATATCTCCAGCGATGGAGATTCCACAACTTCCCTAGGCAATCTATTCCAGTGTTTAACTACCCTGACAGTTAGGAACTTTTTCCTAATGTCCAACCTAAATCTCCCTTGCTGCAGTTTAAGCCCATTGCTTCTTGTTCTATCATTGGAGGCTAAGGTGAACAAGTTTTCTCCCTCCTCCTGATGACACCCTTTTAGATACCTGAAAACTGATATCAGGTCCCCTCTCAGTCTTCTCTTTTCCAAACTAAATGAACCCAATTCCTTCAGCCTTCCTTCATAGGTCATGTTCTCAAGACCTTTAATCATTCTTGTTGCTCTTCTCTGGACCCTCTCCAATTTCTCCACATCTTTCTTGAAATGCGGTGCCCAGAACTGGACACAATACTCCAGTTGAGGCCTAACCAGCGCAGAGTAAAGCGGAAGAATGACTTCTCGTGTCTTGTTTACAACACACCTGTTAATGCATCCCAGAATCACGTTTGCTTTTTTTGCAACAGTATCACACTGTTCACTCATATTAAGCTTGTGGTCCACTATGACCCCTAGATCTCTTTCTGCCATACTCCTTCCTAGACAGTCTCTTCCCATTCTGTATGTGTGAAACTGATTGTTCCTTCCTAAGTGGAGCACTTTGCATTTATCTTTATTGAACTTCATCCTGTTTACCTCAGACCATTTCTCCAATTTGTCCAGATCATTTTGAATTTTGACCCTGTCCTCCAGAGCAGTTGCAATCCCTCCCAGTTTGGTATCATCCGCAAACTTAAAAAGCGTACTTTCTATGCCAACATCTAAATCGTTGATGAAGATATTGAACAGAACCGGTCCCAAAACAGATCCCTGCGGAACCCCACTTGTTATACCTTTCCAGCAGGATTGGGAGCCATTAACAACTACTCTCTGAGTACGGTTATCCAGCCAGTTATGCACCCACCTTATAGTAGCCCCATCTAAATTGTACTTTCCTAGCTTATCTATAAGAATATCATGCGAAACTGTATCAAATGCCTTACTAAAGTCTAGGTATATCACATCCACCGCTTCTCCCTTATCCACAAGGCTCGTTATCCTATCAAAGAACATTATCAGATTAGTTTGACACGATTTGTTCTTTACAAATCCATGCTGGCTATTCCCTATCACCTTACCACCTTCCAAGTGTTTGCAGATGATTTCTTTGATTACCTGCTCCATTATCTTCCCTGGCACAGAAGTTAAACTAACTGGTCTGTAGTTTCCTGGGTTGTTTTTATTTCCCTTTTTATAGATGGGCACTATATTTGCCCCCTTCCAGTCTTCTGGAATCTCCCCCGTCTCCCATGATTTCCCAAAGATAATAGCTAGAGGCTCAGATACCTCCTCTATTAACTCCTTGAGTATTCTAGGATGCATTTCATCAGGCCCTGGTGACTTGCAGGCATCTAACTTTTCTAAGTGCTTTTTTACTTGCTCTTTCCTTATTTTCTCTTCTAAACCTACCCTCTTCCCGTAAGCATTCACTATACTAGACATTCCTTCAGACTTCTCAGTGAAGACCGAAACAAAGAAGTCATTAAGCATCTCTGCCATTTCCAAGTCTCCCGTTACTGTTACCCCCTCCTCATTGAGCAGTGGGCCTACCCTGTCCTTAGTCTTCCTTTTGCTTCTAATGTATTGATAAAAAGTCTTCTTGTTTCCCTTTATTCCCATAGCTAGTGTGAGTTCATTTTGTGCCTTTGCTTTTCTAATCTTGCCTCTGCATTCCTGTGTTATTTGCCTATATTCATCCTTCGTGATCTGACCTAGTTTCCATTTTTTATATGCCACCTTTTTATTTTGTAGGTCACGCAAGATCTCAAGGGTAAGCCAAGGTGGTCTTTTGCCACATTTTCTATCTTTCCTAACCATCGGAATAACTTGCTTCTGGGCCCTTAATAGCGTCCCTTTGAAAAACTGCCAACTTTCCTCAGTTGTTTTTCCCCTCAGTCTTAATTCCCATGGGACCTTGCCTATCAGCTCTCTGAGCTTACCAAAATCCGCCTTCCTGAAATCCATTGTCTCTATTCTGCTGTACTCCTTTCTACCCTTCCTTAGAATTGCAAATTCTATGATTTCATGATCACTTTCACCCAAGCTTCCTTCTACTTTTAAATTCTCAACAAGTTCCTCCCTGTTGGTTAAAATCAAGTCTAGAACAGCTTCCCCCCAGTAGCTTTTTCAATTTTCTGAAATAAAAAGTTGTCTGCAATACAGTCCAGGAACTTATTGGATAGTCTGTGCCCCGCGGTGTTATTTTCCCAACATATATCTGGATAGTTGAAGTCCCCCATCACCACCAAATCTTGGGCTTTGGATGATTTTGTTAGTTGTTTGAAAAAAGCCTCATCCACCTCTTCCGCCTGATTAGGTGGCCTGTAGTAGACTCCCAGCATGACATCACCTGTGTTTTTTACCCCTTTTAGCCTAACCCAGAGACTCTCCACCCTTCCGTCTCCTATGTCCATCTCCACCTCAGTCCAAGTGTGTACATTTTTAATATATAAGGCAACACCTCCTCCCTTTTTCCCCTGTCTATCCTTCCTGAGCAAACTATACCCATCCACACCAACATTCCAGTCGTGTGTATTATCCCACCAAGTTTCAGTAATGCCAATAATGTCATAGTTGTATTTATTTATTAGCACTTCCAGTTCTTCCTGCTTATTACCCATACTTCTTGCATTTGTATAAAGGCATCTAAGATACTGGTTTGATCTTGCCTCCCAGCTTCGCCCTGACCCTCCTTCCTCTCTGCCATTATAGCCCGTGCTCCCTCCTGTTTCCAACCCATCTTCCAGGTCTTGTTCCCCACTTACCTGTGGGCTTTGCTCACCTGTCCCCGTCGAACCTAGTTTAAAGCCCTCCTTACTAGGTTAGCCAGTCTGTGCGCAAATAAGGCCTTTCCCCGCTTCGAAAGGTGAACGCCATCCGTTCCTAGCAATCCTTCCTCAAATAGCATCCCGTGGTCGAGGAAGCCAAAGCCCTCCTGGCGACACCATCTTCGCAGCCAGGCATTCACCTCCACGATGCATCTGTTTCTGCCCGGACCCCTACCTTCAACAGGAAGAATCGAAGAGAATACCACCTGCACTCCAAACTCCTTAACCCGTACTCCCAGAGCCCTGTAGTCACTCTTGATCTGCTCAGCGTCACACCTCGCAGTATCATTTGTGCCCACATGGATGAGTAGCATGGGATAGTAGTCAGAAGGCCGGATAATTCTCGACAAAGCCTCTGTAACATCTCGGATACGGGCCCCTGGCAGGCAGCATACCTCCCGGGATGAACGGTCAGGGCGACAGATGGGTGTCTCCGTCCCCCTCAGCAGAGAGTCTCCAACCACCACTACCCTACGTTTCTTATCAGTGGTGGCAGCAGACCTCCCAGCCTTAGGGGTACGAGGCTTCACCCCCTTCACTGTTGGGGGTGATTTCTTCTCTCCTGTATCAAGAAGAGCATAACGGTTATCTTTTACCACAACAGGAGGGTTCGCAGCAGCGGTGGAGCACTGCCTGCTGCTAGAAGTAACCAGTTGGCTGTGTCCACCCTGAGCCTCCTCCTCCACTGGTGTGTCAGATACACCAGTGGAGGAGGAGATGCCTCAGGGTGTGTCGGTAGTCCTGTCAACTGGGACAGCACCATCAGCTGTCTCCACATGGATACTGTCCAGGAATTGCTCATGGACATAGATGTTCCTCAGCCTGGCCACCTCCTCCTGTAGCTCTCCCACCTGCTGCCTGAGAGATTCCACCAGCAGGCACCTTTCACATTGGATGCCACCCCCAGCCTGGATATCAGTAAGTGGAAATTGCAAATTACAGTCTTTGCAAGCCCACACCAGAATCTGGGTAAAAGCATCCATGCTTTGGTGCTCTGTCTGGCTACAGGCGCAGGTGGAGGAGACAGAAGCAGTGCTGGCACAGGTGTTGTGGGTCCTCCTCACCATTGTAAGCCTCCCTCTGTCAAACTCTCGCAAATTCCCGTCTACAGTTCCCTGTCCACTCCTCTCTGCTGTAAACAGAAAGGTTTTTGATGTGGCTCAGGTTATGGGTTCAGGGGACCAATGGGTCACAAATGAGACCGACAAGGGACCCCCCCCTCCCTTCCTACTCCCCTTCCAAACTCCCTTGCCAAACTCCCCGTTAGCAGCTCCTGTTCGCTAAGCTCCCTGGTCGCTTGTGCGCAGCTTTATAAAGCCCTGGCCTGAGTGAATGCCCCGCCCACTGGTTAAGGTTCAGCCAATTACCAGAGGCTTCTAGCTTTCAAACCTTCCTAGTAGCTCCACCTCCAACTGCCAGCTACAGCACACGGTCCTTCAAACAAACAAACCAAACAGACTGACAAACACAAGCTCAGCACACAGCAAGTAACCCCCAAACACACACACAAACCCAAACACTGCAGACAGTCACTTACCCCACAGATGCTGTCTGTGCTCCTCCTTCACCTGGAGAACTCCCTTGCCAAACTCCCTGTTAGCAGCTCCTGTTCGCTAAGCTGAGGATGGCTGAGGATGTTAGGGAGATTCCCAAACCTGAGCCGGCTTTTGTAGGTGACAAATCTGAGGAACTGTCACAGATTGAAGTGTCACTAGAGGAGGTTTTGGAATTAATTGATTAACTTAATATTAACAAGTCACCACGACCAGATGGCATTCACCCAAGAGTTCTGAAAGAACTCAAATATGAAGTTGCGGAACTATTAACTAGGGTTTGTAATCTGTACTTTAAATTGGCCTCTGTACCCAACGACTGGAAAATAGCTAACGTAAGGCCAATATTTAAAAAGGGCTCTAGAGGTGATCCCAGCAATTACAGACCGTTAAGTCTAACATCGGTACCAGGCAAAGTAGTCGAAACAATAGTAAAGAATAAAAGTGTACCCAATTTTACACCTGAATGCTGTACCTCAAAGCATGGCCCCTCAGTGGTTCTCTAATGAGGAACTAGACTGCTTTGAACAGGTACAAAGAGTACTATTACATAGGTGGTACATGTGGATTGTGTTCTGCTATCTCCATAAATGGAATAGGTTCACTCGCTAGTGCTCCACCAAGCAAGCCACTCCTGCTTCCATCGCTCTTTCACTAATACTAGACTGTCTTTTATAACAAACTATCTGGGCTCAACTTTAGCTCCATAAAGATACATCTAGCAGTAATTATAGTGTTTCACAATAAGACCAGAGGCACTACTATCTTCACCCTCCCCATCACAAATTGATTCCTCAAAGCTCTCCTGACCCTATAACCAGACATTAGACCACCCACTCAACCCTGGGACCTACACTTGGTCCTCACATGCTTGATGTGCCATCCATTTGAGTCACTTGCAACATGCTCCCTCCTACATCTACCCATGAAAACTGCATTTTTAGTTGCTGTTACATCTGCCAGATGTGTAGAAGAACTTGGAGTGCTTATGGCTGACCACCGTACACTATATTTTTTAAGGACAAAGTCATGTTCTGAACGTATCCAAAATTTCTCCTGAAGGTGCATTCCTCCTCCTACCTCAATGAACCTACCAAACTTCTTTCCTAAGTGACTTGTGAACACTTTTGAATCATAGATTATTAGGTTTGGAAGGGACCTCAGGAGATCATCTAGTCCAACCCCCTGCTTAAAGCAGGGCTAATCCCCAAATGTCCCCCTCAAGGATTGAATTCACAACCCTGGGTTTAGCAGGCCAGTGCTCAAACCACTGAGCTATCCCTCCCCCCAGTGTGCACAGAGCATTATCCTTTTATTTGGATAGAACTAAGCCCTTTAGGGTTTCCCCTAAACTTTTCATTTCCATCACAGGATGATCCAGAGGCAAATTCATCTCTACCCAGAGAATATCCAATTAGATAGCAGACTGCATCTGCCTATGCTACCAACTAAAGAAGATTAATCCTCTGACTTCTGTTAGAGCACAGTCCACCAGATCTGCATCAACGTTTGTGGCATTCTTACATAACATTCTCCTCACAGATATTTGCAAAACCGCCACCTGGGCTTCAGAGCATATCTTTGCTAAACATTATGCTCTTAATCAGGACTGACTGACATTCAAATGGGCCAAGCTGTGCTGTTTATAGATTTTGTTACCAGTTCTGAAGTCCCTACCTCCTTAAGAAAGACTGCTTTTCAGTCACCTGGAGTGGAGCACTCACAGGGACATCTCTCTCTTGAAGAGGAGGTTACTCACCTGTGCATCTCAACTGACGTTCTTTGAGATGAGTGTTCCTGTGGGTGGTCCACTACCCACCCTCCTCCCCTCTACTTCGAAGTTTGGAGCAGTCTCCATTGCAGAGAAGACACTGAGGAGGTGGGCCGCGTGAGCGCATTATTGAGGCACATGAGGCAGGCAATGCGTGTGCGTGGCCTGTGTGAATACTGCTGTAAAAATCTCTGAGCGAAGACGCAGGGACGCACCAACACCTGGAGTGGAGCGCTCACAGGGACATCTCTTGCAGAACATCAGTTACTGCACAGGTGAGTAACCTCCTCATTTCAAACCTATTTGATCGCACCCCCCTTCTTTGTGTCTGTAGTAGTCTATCCTCCCTCCTGCCACACAAGAACAGATACTGACAAAAAAAAATCAACATGCAACTCTGACTAAGTATTAATAACAGTAGGGCACTGATTCAAACAGAGCGAACGATCCATCATAATAAGAGTAAAAGGAAAACTGCAACTGTGGTCAATGCTTACAATTAAATGTTCACACCGCATCATAGCAAATGCATTAACGTACAGATGGTAACGACTTTTTATAACGCTGTGCAAGTTTAACAGACATCTGTCAAAACCCACAGCGCCATCTAGAGTCAAATGCACAGCACCCTCTGAGGACCTGATATGTTTGGGGGAATCAGCTTTGCTGTGGGTAAAATATGCGCAGTAATTCCTCCCCTCAAAAGCTTCTCATGCCCCCACTCCCAGAATACATTCTACACTGCGCCAGGGCCTGTGGGCCTGCCCCCGATTTTGAGAACCTCTGGTCTAGAGACCTCGACCAGGTCAGAACCTCATAGTGCTGGGGGCTGTACAAACATATTGTAAATGACATTCTGAGTAAGGCCCTACTTGAGTCGTGGGATGATTGCCAAATAATTGCTGAGTTGCGGACAAGACATGGAAAATCACAGAAAAGTAATAATGGACCTTTATTAATTGCAGTCATTTGGAAAAGCCAAAGAAGACCTATTTGTTTAAGAAAAAATAGCTGGAACAATACAAACACTCAAGCATTATGTGATGCCTGCTAATTTTTTTGGTAACTAAACATTTTGCTGCACCTATATTACAGTCATCAATGCACGAGGCTGACAGCAGGAGCCCAGCCACCTAGGGTTGACCAGTGGGACACCAGCCCCCGGTCACCCAGGGCGGGTGGCTGGGGCTCCTGATGTCAGTCCTCCATATGTCAGGTTTCCTGCTGTCAGCTCCAGGCAGACTGGAAATAAGGTGTAAGTTTTTAACAGCAAGGGTAATTATCCATTGGAACAATTTACCAAGGGTTGTGGTGGAGTCTCCATTACTGGCAATTTTAAAATCAAGTTTAGATGTTTTTCTGAAAGATTTGTTCTAGGAATTGTTTTGGGAAAGTTCTCTGGCCTGTGTTATACAGGAGGTTAGACTAGATGATCACAATTGTCCCTTCTGGCCATGTAATCTATGAAATAAAGAGTAGAATGTAGGAAAAAATGGTTCGTTGTCCAGACCTCATTTCCTGAAGGTAAATCCTCTTATTCATATATATTGAGAAAGCAGTCAATGTAGTAATCAATTTGAAATGCTCTAGGTTAATTTAGATCAGTCTGAACCATTTTAAACAAGAAAATTGCTTGTTGTTAAACAGATGTAAAAGATTTATGTAGGACGTTGTTACAAAATCCTCCAGAAATTATATGTATGTAATGTATAGCTGTTTTTTGAGAACTGGAGTGTAAAAATAGAAATCTAAAATAATGGTTGAACCACCTACATAGCCTTAAGGGTTGTGAGGAAAATATTCCTGCATCATTATTTTAAATTGTTCTATATAAAATGTAGTGAGGACTCTCCAAAATTTACACGTAGAAGACAATTAGGAGAAGTAAATGTTAGATGTCAGCAGGAGCAGATGAGGGGAAAAAAATCCAGATAAATAAGAATCATTAGTGAGAAGATGAACAAATGCTACCTGACCTAACTAGCAAGTGAAATCAGGGAATTGGGGAGGGTAATTTCTCCTACAGTCTAGATAGCATGATGTCTTCTGTTTTCCCTGAGTTACTCATAAAAGAAGAGACTAAATTACAACTAATCAGGTACACATGTACATGTCCTTGTCTCTCTGCAAATTGTTTCAGTCCTTTTATCCTGGAGAGATGCACTGTATTTTACATCCCTCTGAATCTCTGCAAATGTTGTTTGCCACAACCAAAAATTAAAACAAAACAAACTGAAATAAAGCTAAGAACGGCTGCTATTCTCTCTCATTTTTAAAAGGGCAAAGGATGATGCTCAAATGTAATATCCTGGGTATTCATTAACAAGATGTGTTCTGATAAAGCTCCGATTGGTAATTGCTGGGGTCATCCAAATCAAATCAATAACCTTTCAGTGTTTAAGAAACAGTTGACAACACTACATGAAATATTAGGTATTGATCCTTTTGCATGCATGTGATCACTGCTGTCATTTTCTTCTTTCTAGTGGCGCTTCATTAGCGATATTGAATTTCACCCACATTTATGCAAATATACAGGGACCACAAGTTGGTCCAGCAGTCAAGTGAGATGAGGATAGCACAAGAGCCGCTAATGGATTAGTGCAGGTTAGCAGAAGCCTCTGGTGGTGTAAGCTGGTGTATTCATGTCATCTGGGGATCTGGCCCCTTGTGACTATCTAGGGACTTGTTTCATCCCAGTCTCTGCAGTATTTGAAGTTTATGGAGTTACACCAGCCTAAAAGTGATGTACCCAGGAGAAAAATCAGGCATCTTGTATCCCAAGAGTAGTTAACACCAGGCCAGACCAATGTTCCTTCTAATTTTTCCCATCCATGTGCAGAATGAATTTTGCTATGTGCACCAATGTGGAGGTGATGTGTGGCAGGGGGCTCAGGGCTGGGGCAGAGGGTTGGAGTACAGGGTGTGTGGGCTCCGGCTGAGGATGTGGGCTGGGGGTGGGGCCGGGGATGAGGATGAGGAGTTTGGCGTACAGATGTCAGGACTCGCATGAAAGCCCCCTAAGCTTATTTCTACCAGCTTAGGTTAAACCTGGTACACTGCCACCACCAAGTGATTTAACAAAAAACAGGGAAAGGACCACTTGGAGTTCCTCTTCCCCCAAAATATCCCCCTAAGCCATTACGCCCCCTTTCCTGGGGAGGCTTGAGAATAATATCCTAACCAGTTGATTACAAAGTGATCAAAGACCCAAACCCTGGGTCTTTGGACAATGGAAAAAACAGTCAGGTTCTTAAAAGAAGGATTTTGTTAAAAAGAAAATGTAAAAATCATCTCTGTAAAATCAGGATGGAAAATAACTTTACAGGGTAATCAGATTCAAAGAGCCCAGAGGAACCCCCTCTAGCCTTAGTTTCAAAGTTACAACAAAACAGGGATAAACCTCCCTCTAGCAAAGGTAAAATTCACAAGTTGAGAAAACAAAGATAAACTAACATGCCTTGCTTGGCTGTTACTTACAAGTTTGAAGTATGATAGACTTGTTCAGAAAGATTTGGAGAACACGAACTGATGTCCGATCCCTCTTAGTCCCAAGAGCAAACACCACCAAAACAAAGAGCACAAACAAAAGCCTCCCCCCGCCCCACGTTTGAAAGTATCTTGTCCCCTTATTGGTCCTTTGGGTCAGGTGTCAGCCAGATTACCTGAGCTGCTTAACCCTTTACAGGTAAAAAAGGATTTTGGTGCCCCTGGCCAGGAGAGATTTTATAGTATTGTATACAGGAGGGTTGTTACCCTTCCCTTTATAGTTATGACAGTGGCCTCCTGCACGGCTGCACAGGCGCGCACCTCAGAGGGAACTTAGGTTCAGACTTCTTTTCACAAAACTTCACTCCTCAATAGGCTACTGAGTGATGACACATTAAAGGGAAGAAACACGAGATAATGGGTTTTATGAGGGTAGAACACTGTGGCCTGACAAATACTCAATGGTGGCTTTTCCATCTTAACCCTTTTAAGTGTGTCATACACACAGTGGAATTGGGGACTAAATACAGGACATAGAGTGTCCGTGCTAAATTAAGAAAAATAATCTCGTCTTGAAAAACAATAACTAACAAAGGCCAAAATCCTGCCAAGACCTAAATATGTTCCACAAAGGCCTTTACAGAACAGAGGGAGAGAGAAACCTTGGTTTTGCATATGGAGATTATGTGGTATGTAGACTAGCATGCGACATTTTCTTTAATTTCAGTTTCCAAGAAATGATCTGATGGTTCATTATATCAATAATTATGCTCAAAGAGGCATTTTCATTCCAAGCTCCTATTTTCAGGCACTTATAACTTTTGGGTAGAATTACCATTTAGATGGATAGTTTTCATGAATATTCTGAGTCTAAAGGAGATTTTTTCGTGGGAGGAAAAAAGTAGCACTGTGATAGGGGACTTGGAGGGCCAACAGCTAGGGGTTAGCACACTCAGCCCCTTCCACCTCTGTCCAAGCAGTAGAGGAGCCTGTTCCTTACCTTAAGCCAGGATCTTTGGCTTTCCACCTGCATCTGGCCCTTGGCCTTTAAAGGAGTGTGGTAGTGGGACCCAGGCCCTCCCTCTGGCCCCATGGGAAGCAACAGTGGCAGCAAGTCCAAGTTCATTTTTCTGGGCCACTTGCTACCAATAAGTCCTTTCAATTTGGGGCATGTAGTCCAAATAGTCAGCTGCTTAGCAGAAAAAGAGTCCAAAGAAGCAGAGCCCTGCAGGACCCACTGGTTCTCAAAGCAGGGGGATGGTTGTTCAAAGAAGGTACTGTCTGTGGGCCTTACCCACTCTGTGGTCTCCTCTCAGCTCAACCTTCTCTGCGGCTTCTGGGCGAAAGGTTCCGCTCTCCTGCAGCCTGTCCTCCGCCTGGTCTTCTGAGCTTCCTCTTAACCTGCTCCTCTAGTTGGAGCATGTTCGGCAAACCCAGGGCTACCTGGTCCTGGCATTGCCTTTTAACCCCCTGGGGCCCAGTGTGGTGCCATCACAGGCACTCACCACAGTCAGACTGTTTCCACCATGGCACTCTTAGCCACTTCGAGTCTGGCTGGTGTGGTATGAGGAACAGGAATTGTATCTATTCTTCCCATATGACAGGGCCATACCACATTTTCAGCCAGCCGCTGGTTTTTTCTGTCCTATTTTGCACTTTCAAAGGGGAGTTGCATATATTTTTATAGTCACAATCAGTTTCAGTACAGACATGGGCATAAAACAAGGCAGGCCAAGACTGAAAATGTATTTATATTATAGATTCACTCATCAAATTAACTGAAACCTTTCAACCAATGTACGTGAGTGGAATGGGGGAGGAGCATTTACAAGAAGTGGCACTTCATCCAATTTAACATGCTACAAAAACTGGAAAGAACAGCAAAAGCAAAAAAATGTTCAACTGACATTCATCCACATAGAGTGTATGCATGTGTAACCCACATACTTTTATACTGTGTGTATGTATGTACCGTGCGTATGTGGGTGTATATATGTAATGTATTGCAGAAACATTTTAGTAGCCAGTCTGTAAAACAATGAAGAACAAGATCTATACCCATTATATGATTTTGGCACAGTTATATAGTAAGAACATGTATCTCCCGAGCTTTCCAAAATTGAAACCTATTCCCGCTGTGACCTTACTTGATCATAGATCTCATATGTCTATCCGACCAATCAGAATGCGTCCCCCTAGACTTTGATGAGAGCACCACATCTCTGCTTAATTCTGGTGTTTCATTTTTACATTTAAATATTCAAGAAATTGTTGAGAAATGTTAGTGCAATATTTTTACTATTCAAGTATTTTTAAATAAACACCATATCTTTTAAAAAATTGCTGCCTCTGGAAGAGCAGTGATAAATTGGACTAAATGTCCATAAAATTAAGTCAATTTTCTGGAGTGAGGTGAAAAATCTGTTGTATACAAAAAGAAACTGTTATGCATTAGGAGATAGAAAGTAGTTATCCTTTCACAATGTCTTGTTTTTTCCTATTTGTTTGCTGCGTATTATTATTATTTTTTTAAAAAAGGAATATGTAAACACAGCTGCATTCTGCAGTATAGTACTTCCAAGCAAAGACGATTAAACATGACACACACACTTCCGTATATTAGTTGATGCCAAGGACAGAATGAAAATGCAACACACTGGTATTGGAGAAATCAAAATAATTTTCTTTCTGTAAAGTCTACAGTGTTTAAGAGAAGAGTGCTATTTATTTATTTATGGCTTCTTCTCAAGAATAATTAGGTCCTGAATCAATAAGGAAGCTAAATACCTTTAAGAGCACACATCCATGCCTATTGAAAAAAGCATTTAAGCACATGCTTTAGTCCCATTTATTCCCATTTTTATCCTTATTGATTTTCCTTTCAAAATTGGAGACAGTGATGTTTCCTTGCATTGCGCTAGCAGTGCATTAAGCTGAGTCTGGAAAACATAGTTGGAAAGGGGCCTCTGGGCTAGCAGAAATGTATAGTATATAAAGAGATGGATCCAAGCCACAGCATTTAGATATGGATTCAGATTTTGAACCCTCGCAAATTCAGAAACGTTTGGATATATGGTTTTGGTTTGGCCCAAATTTGGGTCTGGGTTTGAAGTTGAAGCTCCTACTTTTCAAAGAATTGGAGTATTTGGACCCATGGATTTGGTGCAGGCCCATCTCTAATGGAAAGCCTTTACACTAGGTCTGAGTTACTTGACTTCCTTATCCTGGGATATGGTGCAGCTGCTTTGCACAACATTGTGGGCACAGTCTGGCCCTAAAACTGGTGTAGCTGAGTAGGGTGGGAAAACCACCCCAGCAGAGGGGGATATTCCTCTGGTACATATCTGGTGTGGTGGCTTCTGCGCCACATATACCCAGCTGCTGATATAGAGATGTGGCCAGTGGCAAGGAGATGTGACTGCGGATTCCCTACACCTTTCTCCTCTCCATTTTCTGTTCTTGAGGCTACAGGCAGCTGACATAATACAGAGCTAATGTTACACCAGAGCTCATAGACTCATAGACTCATAGACTCTAGGACTGGAAGGGACCTCGAGAGGTCATCGAGTCCAGTCCCCTGCCCTCATGGCAGGACCAAATACTGTCTAGACCATCCCTGATAGACATTTATCTAACCTACTCTTAAATATCTCCAGCGATGGAGATTCCACAACTTCCCTAGGCAATCTATTCCAGTGTTTAACTACCCTGACAGTTAGGAACCTGGGCCACAGCCAAGGATCTTGGCCACTGTCTATCCAGAAACATCCTTGTCAGGCTTCAGAGGTTGACTCAGTTGTCTCTGTTCTCTGTTCCATGGTCTTATCTGGATCAAGATATGGACACCCTATTCTCAGTTCCTGGTTCCTGCCATTGAACTGCCTCTTAGAGTATGTCAGTGTTGTAGACATACTGGTCCCAGGATATTAGAGAGACAAGGTGTGTGACAAGAAGCTTGTCTCTCTCACCAACAGAACTTGGCCCAATAAAATATATGACCTCACTCACCTTGTATTTCAGAGTATATTCACAGAATCCCTTTGATACGGTTTAGTGGAAGGCTTTTTCTATTTGGGCCAGTTCATTTTTGACTGATTTCTTTTCAGTTGTTCACCAGTTCTTCCTTTTAGTGGCATTTCTTCCTTGTTTTTTGTTGGTGGGAGTCATATGAGCAAATTAAATATGACAGATGAAGAGGAACGTGAGTTCACATAGGAAAAGTCCTCTGAATATAAGTGGGTGAATGTATGTGTGTGTAACTAGAACTTTTCAGCACATATAAATGAGTCGGCAACCATTTGCAGTTGATTTTCTTTTTCTTGCAAAACACTTATTGAAATGATTAAGCCTATTTTTGTGGAGTATAGAAATTTATCTTTGTTTTCCATTTTCTCTCTTTCAGCTCTTCTTTATGCAACTATTTTTGGAAATGTCACCACCATTTTCCAGCAAATGTATGCCAACACCAACCGATACCATGAGATGCTGAACAATGTGAGGGATTTCCTCAAATTATATCAAGTCCCAAAAGGCCTTAGTGAACGAGTCATGGATTATATTGTCTCAACATGGTCCATGTCTAAAGGGATTGACACAGAGAAGGTATGAGTGCATGAGGTAAAAATCCAGATATTGTATCTTTCAATCCATTGTGTCCTTTCAAGTAGAATAAACAGTACTGAGTACTGTAAACATGCTGGCAAAAAAAGATCTGAAGCACATGTGATTCCATTAATACTTTCATAGTGTGTTCAGAGAGAGGGAGCTGGTTTAAAATTAGGGGAAAAAAATAGGAACATTGGCAATTTTGAAAATGTGTTTTGTTACCCTACTTTTCAATATGGTCTGACTTTCCATTTTCCAGATTTTCCTTGGAATTATTTTTACTTTTTCTGTGTTTTGGGATTTTAAATTAACAAAAACAGTTTTTGAAAAAATTGAGAGGGTGGGGAGGAAGAGAGAAAATCTCAAAAATGATACCCTTCATTTTTGGGGAAAAACACCACATTTGATGGGGCTGAGTAATCCAAATTGGCAAGAGAAATAACTAATAAAAACACTGAAACCCAACAAAACATTTCGCAGAGCAACTAGCAGGCTAAATATTTTAGTTCCCAATTTTTTTTGTAAAAGGGAAAATGTACATTTCATTAAGCATTCCACTGTTAAAAAGGCCACATGTCAGCAATTTTATTCTGTTAAAAATATATCCAACAGCACTTTCCATACATATTACACATACTAGCAGAAAACTATCCTTTACTCACTTTGGTAGTTCTAGTGCTTGCTGATATCATAAAATATAATAATAATAATATAGTAGCGGTAATGGTAAGAGAATAAAAATCAGTGTATCATTGTGGTCTGGTTAAAAGGTGAGTAGCAGAGCACTGATTGGCTCAGGAGATTGATAACTGGATATAGATCTTTTCTGCTCTAGTTCCTGATCCAAAGCCCACTGAAATCATTGGGTGTTTGGACTTTGAATCAGGTCTTAGGTCGCCATTTGGAATCTGGCACAGGTCAGTAGTGACTGAAAGTTGTTACCATCTGAGGATTTGTTAGCATTTATAAAATAAGTGCAGTTGCCTTGGACCAGTTCCCAGTGGACAGAACCATAATTGCTACCATCACAGTTAGCACAAGATTTAATAGACGCGGAGACTGACCTCTTTGAGGTGTCCTCTCCAGGCCTGGGCTGAAGGCCCTTTGGCAGGGAAGTTTGAGAAAGCTTGTGTTCCTGCTAGTCATTTTATACCGGCTCTATAGATTAAGAAAGGAGACTAGGGGTGAGATCTTCAGTTGGTGTGAGTTGGCCGAGCTCCACTGACTTCAGTGGATTTATGCTGATTTACCCCATCGGGGAACTGGACATTAAGTGTCTAGTACTGAGAACCCTAAAGCCCCCTTGAGAGAGGAAAAGTTGTGATAGAATATTGCTCTGCTCTGCTACAGTTCTTGTTTCGGTTGTATTGCACTGTATGGTAGATAGGTTCTGGTGGAACTCAGATTACATCTCACTATAACATGACATAATAGAATTATTGTGAGAACAAGGACAGCTTTATGTCTTCTTATAAACCCATACAATGATAGTTATCGAACTAATTAACCGGAATTAGCAATTAACTTCCAAAACTGTGCAACTTTTGTGTATTATTATTGTTATGTTAACTGATAAGGCTTTCGGTTTCTTGGATTCTTGTAGTTCAGTATGCCTGATTCTTTAATATGTTAATTTCAGCTCCATTTATACAGTGATATTCCAACTTCCAAATGTGTTCATACAGTTTGTTAATAACAAATTTGTTGTAATTGCTGTAAATACTCAGTTCTGCTGTGAAAAGCCAAATATGTGTAAAAATTCAATTTTCATTCTCATTGATCTCCTTTCAATTATTTCTGCTGCACTTCCATTAGACTTGGATTGTGTTTTGCAGTTAATTAGAAGAACCTTTGCTTTGATTACTGAGATTTCCTTCCATTATTTCCACATATCCAGTTTAATAGATTATAAAAATGCAGTTGTAGCCCATAAACATACTGATCATTGGCTTTTAGGAAGCAGCGTTCACTTGTCTGCATAGTAGTAGTGGTTGCTTAGCTAGATAATTAATAATGCCATAAAATCTGTGATTTAGATTTTTAACAGTACTCCCACACTGGAGGGCTGCCTAATGTAGCTCCTGAGCTAAACACCATTTAAGTCAATGGAAAGACTCCTGTTGACTTCAGTGGCTTTTGGATCAGGCCATTAATGCTTTTATGTAGTACAGTTTTTCAGTTAAAATATTTTATTGACAGTCAGTGAGAGAGTAGCTATACAATGGTTACAACTTTTAAAATATTCCGTTACACAGCGTCCAGCAAAGGCTATAAACCTTCAATGGCTACTTCACAAGTACCTTGCTGCGACTGCTGTGAGCTGCATTGAAGCAAATGGGGATCTTCATGAGTGCAGCACCTTGCATGCTGTCAGCTACACAATCAGAGCCAAAATTGAGATTTCTTAGGGGAAAGATGGAAAGCTGTGTGTAGGTCGCTGGCAGTCACATGCGCCATCCGAACTTTGAATTCTGAAATGAATTATGAAATTTCTCAGTTATAGCAAATGAGAAAATGTTGTATTTCCTAGTTGGCAAACCTGAAAACTATAGCAGTTGCATACACTAGATCCTTTCCTTCATGTTCGGGGTCTATTTAGCACTTTACAAACCACTTAAGGCCTCTGTATTAAAATTTGTGGGGGGGGGGGAAACAGGTCACACTGCACCACGTCATAGAATTTTTATTTACTGTGTGTGCAGTACAACAGTCACAATGAAGATAGGAAAATATCGCACCAAGTGATTCAGGAGCTGACATCCTCTTAAATAATGTGTCTCCAATTCTGGTAACTTTTCTATGCTGAAAACTTTTCCATCTTTTGATCATAAGCTTGATTTAATCCTGCAGTAGAAATATAGACGAGAAAGAAAAGAACTGTTATATTTGTTGGTCCACCTCTGTGCCACAGTAGAATTGTTCCCAATGGTACATTTCCTAGTTTTTATATCCAGTCTGGTTTTAAAAATCCCTGGTGATGGGCTTCAACCAACCCCAGGAGACTGGCACAGCCTAACGTATCTCACCGTAGGAGAGTTTTTTAATGAAATTCAACATATAGTTTCCCTTTTTTAATTTCATCTAGTGCTCACTCTCCTGTCCAGGTGATCAGTAACCTATCCCTAGAGTCATTTCTCCTCTGTTTTTCATTCCTCACTTCCTTCAAAACCAAACGTATGTCTCCAGCACATACATCTAGACTATCATTATGCATAACATTATCTCTCCTACTCCTTACATTTGGGTAGACATTTTAGTATATTACTATATTTCTTATTCTTCAGCAAAGATTTCTTTTAACTGTGCAAATAATTAGCAAAAAAACTCTAAACTTTGGCACTTCGTTAATATTTATGAATGGTTTTCTTCCATACAGGTATCATTACTAGAGCTGAGTGAATAACAGATTTTTCTGGTTTTCTGGTTGGAAATTCCAAAAAATAATTTAAAAAAAAGGCATTTCAGCTTGACCACAATTTTCTTTACATTTTTGGCCAATCGAAACATTAAAAAAATTGATTTTGGTCAAACTGTATGTTTCATTCTCACCAAGATAAAATGTTTCATTTAGATTTCAAGCATTTTTAATATGTTTAATTTTTAAAACAAAATGTAAATTAATATTGACTGGAAAAGTCACTTTGAATTGAAAAATTGAAACATTTCATTCAAATAATGTCAAAATGAAGATTTTTTCATATTGTTTGTTTTTATTTTCAACTAAAACAATTTGACATGTTTGAGATGAACTCATGAAACATTTCAGTGTTGCCAAATCTGCATTCTTCTCCTCCTAAAAAAGTTTCAGTCAAACAATTTCATCCAGCTTTACTGATTACATCTTCATTGGTTCCAAATAAATATACTTATTGCTCACTTTGCATTCACGTGTGCATTATGATGTCATTTTCCCCCATTATTAGAATACATTTCAGTCAGTCAAGCATGCAGCACAACTCAGCACATTGAAATGATTTTTTTCTTTAAATCAAATACAGTGGATAGAACAGCTCACGTGTTGACACAAAATTATGCAGTTTTTTCTGGTGATGAACAACTGTATCGTATGTAACTACAGAGCAATATATCATGATAAAGTCTAGTAGTATTTGTGACAGCTAAGGTTGAGCTTGAGACCAAAATGTAAGTAAATGCCTTTGCTGGGAATACTATACCTTTAACAAATGTGCTTTAATTAGTTGTTACAAATATCATTCAAATAGTGCAGTTAAATATCTATTCTTAGTCATATATGAGATACTACCATTTAATGCCATTGAAGATCTCGCTCAGACCAATAACAAAGAAGAAATTCAGAGAGCTTAGTGTTTGGTTCTTGTGCAGATACACAGTGCAGGCAAAGAGAAGGTTGACTAGATGTTACTCATTCCCCAAAGGGGGCAATGAAGAAAAGGGCCCTAGATCCAGACCTGGCTGCCTGAAGTAAAACCCCTCTCAGATGGCCCAATCTAATGCCCATTGACTTTGGTGTGTGCTGGATCAGACCCTGAACTTCCACACTGCAGGGCTGTGCCTTAAAGCAGTGGTTCTCAACCAGGGGTCTGGAACTCACTGGGGGGTCGCGAGCAGGTTTCAGGGGGTCTGCAAAGCAGGGCTGGCATTAGATCTGTTGGGGCCAGGGGCAGAAAGCTGAAACCCTACCACCCGGGGCTGAAGCCTGGGGCTCCAAGTACCACCAACTGGGGCTGAAGCTGAAGCCTGAAGAACTTAGCTTTGCAGGGCTGCCTGTGGCATGGGGCGCCGAGCAATTGCCCTGCTTGCTATCTCCTAATGGTGGCCCTGGCTTTTATATGTAGAAAAACAGTTGTTGTGGCACAGGTGGGCCATGGAGTTTTTAGAGCATCTTGGGGGGGCCTCAGAAATAAAAGGTTGAGAACCCCTGCCTTAAAGGACCAATCTAGGCTGGGTCTTTGGTGATAATTAGTCCTCAAATTTAATCTTCAACCCACAGTGCTCATTGTTCTTTCTCACTCCTCCTTCCTGCATACCTATGAATAGAGAATCGATGAAACTAAGAGTGTCCCTTTATTTGTATTATTTAAACTGAAGCAAGTGGCCTGTGATCAATCATCTTAAAATATTTAGAAGTCAAAGCTCTAACATTGACAGCTAGGACAATATACACAATACATTGCATATGCACTGTACATACCATAATATGATAATACATAGCTCATATGTAGGAGGGAATTTGCTTTTATACAGCTCCTTTCATGCTCAAGGTACCTTGGTTATTTACCCAGTAATGAATTAAATTTAGATTGTGAGTAAATTCATGGGAAAATGCAATAGCCATTATATATTTAAAAGTCTCTCAAAGGCAACATTGCACATTAGAACCTGTTCTTCTGAGACAGATAAATGTGAGCCAGAACATTCTCTGAATATGATCTTTTAAGTAGTTGTAAAAATATTTATAGTAACAGCCTGAGATATTAAAATGTTCAAATTGAATTTGAGCTTTTTAGTTATAACCAAAATGTGCTTGACAGCAAATGAAATATTAATAGGTTGCAGTTTTCCTCTAAAAATAGGTCATTACACGTGAACCTGCACAACTGTTCATTTACATCCAGCTGTTTCTATGAAGGTCCCACTCTCCTAATGGCAAAATTGTGAAATGTCAATAAAGCTGAAAGATTTTCCTTCCTTTGACTCTTAGTTAAAGTTTGGCCTGAGATTCTCTTAAAAAGTAATAAAATCAATGGTCAGATAATTTCTAACATGATTTAATGGTCCACTTCTCAATAAAAGACACAGGTTGAAAGGAAACAATTTATTCTTCAGTTTTTACGTAGGAATCTATCTGAGCCAGTTTCACATTGTAACTCCTGAAGTGGAAACAACAGGAAAAAAATACAGCATTAAAAATATTCATTACTAATGGCATGACCCAATATGCAATAATGCAGAAGAGACAGGACTATGGTAAATATTTTCAGGCTGCAATTTTATGAATCATAAATCTCAGAAAATGCAAGGGAATTCAGTCCCCTCCGCTGCTAGTGAGATCTTCAATGGCCCTATGAAATATTGTTGACACCTCAGTACTGAAACCTGAGATTCATGACCTCACGACATCTCTCCCAGTGTCCTGATGCCCTGTAAAATCAGGCTGCTATTTCTACATGGTCTCATCCTGGAAACTTGTCTGTATGGCCTCTACTGCCATCTATCCCTACCACCAGCACGGTCCTCATACTGTAAGCAGGGCCGGCTCTAGGTTTTTTGCTGTCCCAGGCAAAAGAATTTTTGGCTCCCCCCCGCACCCCGCTGCTACCCCAGCCCTGGGCTCTCCCCTCCCCCACATCCCCTGCCGCCCCAGCTTTGGCTTCTCCCTTTCCTCCCCACCAGGGCCCTCCCTACTTCCCCCCCACCAGTGCCCCCCCCCCACACCTCCTGCCGCCCCAGCCCTGTGCTCTCCCCCCACCCCTGCACCCTCCTTCCGCCACAGCCCTGGGTCACTGGTAACTCGCTCCCAGGGTGGGTCATTCAGCAGGAATTTTAGATGTGCACAGAACACAGACAGGATTGGTTCCCATATGGTTAAAGAGCTGCAGCAAAGTGGATATCTGGACCCATATTATAAGACCGTCCTACATAAATGAGGAAAAGTTGAGGTGCCTTTATTATTCTTTTGTTCCACTCTTTCGTTCTATGGGGAATTTGCCGATGCAATATCACTGTCTTCCTTTTAAACAAACAAACAAAAGGCAATGACTGTTGAAAATAGCAATTCCATCCTAATAACCACTGAGAAGCATTTCTTGCTCAATTTTATCCGACTTTTTCTACAGCAAGTTACAGTGGATCAGTATATTTGACTTGGGAGAAATGAAGTAACAGCTGCCCAAACTGAGCTTGAGCACTCCTGAATTTTGAGGTGTTCAAATCTGGAAGGCAGGTGCTGGGTGTGTGTGGGGGAGGGGTGTGGGCTCCGCGGGAGAGCACGGCAGCATGTATGCAGCAGCATGTCTGGCGCTGCGTGGAGCCAGATATGCTGGTCTGAGTGGTACGGTAAGGGGGTGGGGGGCTGGAGAAGGGTCGGGGGTTCTGGGGGGGGCAGTCAAAGGACAGGGAGCGGGGGGGTTAGATGGGTCAAGGGTTCGGGGGGGCAGTCAGGGGACAGGCAGCAGTTGGATAGGCATGGGAGTCCCAGGGGTTTGTCAGGGGACAGGTAGGGGGGAAGTTTGGGGAGGGTCTCAGGAGGGGGCAGTTGGGGACAAGGAGAAGGGAGGCTTAGTTAGGGGCAGGGGTCCCGAGAGGGGGCAATCAGGGGACAGGGACCAGCAGTGCTTAGATAAGCGGTGGGGTCCTGGGGGGAAGTTAGGGGCAGGGGTCCCGGGAGGGGGCAATCAGGGGACAAGGACCAGCGGCGCTTAGATACGGGGTGGGGTCCTGGGGGGAAGTTAGGGGCAGGGGTCCCGGGAGGGGGCAATCAGAGGACAAGGAACAGCGGTGCTTAGATAGGGGCAGGGGTCCCTGGAGGGGGTGATCAGGGGACAGGGAGCAGGGGGGTTGGATGGGTTGGGGTTTCTGTGAGGGGCAGTCAGAGGGAGTGGATGGTGGCAGGGTGGGGCTTCCCTCCCCATGGACTGTCCTGTGTTGTGAATGTTAAAATATGGTATCCCTACCACTCCCCACTCACAGCACGCTGCCGCATGAGGTCCCCTCCTTCCTTTCCAGTTAGTAGTGGCCAAGGGAATGCTGGGAAATGTAGTTCTTTCCCTGCTCCAGGGCTGGCTCTATAGGCAGGGAGCTAACCAAGGAACTGCAGCTCCCAGAGCCCCCTGTTGGTTATGCCGCCCCTGCAAATGGGCTGCCCCAAGCAGGTGCTTGCTTGCTGGTGCCAAGAGCCGCCCCTAACTGTAAGATAAGGAGCACAGGTTCTCTGTTTTCTTGCCGTGCAGAACTTGCACCATATAAAGGTACAACAACCATGAAATGTACATATGATTCCAGACTCAACAAGAAAAATAAAATAATCTGGACCAATATAATTCAACATTGTAAGGGCTGGCTTGTCGGCAGCGGGTGAACAAGAAGCCTCCCTCACCTCGCAGAACTGTTCAAGAGCCACTCACCATTGCAGTCCACTCCCTCTTGGAGAGCAGGATGCAGAAAAGAGAAGAAACAGAACCATGGGCCACCTGCCTTCCACACAGGCCTACAGAACAGGGTCTGTGAACTGGTGGGAGCACTCTGCTCCCTCCTAATGAATGGTGCTGATTACTTGCCTCCTGTGCACAACCAGCAGCACCAAGATGGTGTCTATGTAATCCATACCCACTCAGGGTTTGTCTACACAGCAGCTGGGAGGCACAAGTCCCAGCTTGGGTAGATGCACCGTGCTAGCTGTCCTTGGGCTAGTGCCCCAAAATAGCAGCGTGGCCATGTGGCACAGGCGGTGGCTCAGGCTAGCCACTCAAATACGTACCCAGGTGGATGGGTGGGTCTGTACTTAGGTGGCTAGTGTGAGCAGCCAAATGTCCTGCTACTGATATACTGCTATTTTTAGCATTCCAGCTCAAAGAGCTAGCATGGGTATGTCCACCCAAGGTGGGAACATACCCTCAGTAATGCTGTGCACCTGGTTTGTCAAGAGAGGGAGAACTGAACCTGGGACATCTAGATCTTAAAACTTGAGCCTTTACTGCTTGAGCTAAAAAGATATGTCTGCTAGCTAAGGCAGTGGCAGCCCCATCAACCAGTTTGTGTGACCCATCCACCACTTGAGGGCGACAGAGTGCCACAGTGAGTGGTTATGTTTGCTCCTCCTGGAGCAATGTAGCTTTGTACTGCTCCCTGTGCAGGGCTGAGATGCAAAGTCTAGCCTCAGGGAGAATCTTTTCTTTTTATCATTTGCATCTTTTGACATCTGAATGATCCCCTTATTTAATGACACTATGGCCCAGATTAAACCAAAAAGTTCCCCATGTCAGTGGTAGGACTGGACCCTGGAATTTTTTGTCAGTCCCAAAACTGTGGGTGCATTTTATTTTATTTTATTTTATTGCTGGAGATGGTGAGATTCTGCAGTGTGAATCTCAAGATTTTTTTTCTTATTGCAAAAACTGGTGTTACCATGAGTTTCTTAATGATATTGGCTAACTTCTAATGTACTTTGTCACCTCAATGAGTTGTGTAATGTCTATATTTTTGATATGTGTATAGTAGGACTTAAAGGGATGAAAACTCCCTCTGTAGTGTTCCTACATAGCACAGTGTGGGATCTTACACCTTGTATCATCTGTACATTTCATTAATGTGCTCATTACTACATTTTCCAGAGCATTTATTAATGTATTAAAAAATCAAACCAAACCTTCCAGCAGTTACGTCCCCACCAGGAGTGGCGCCAGGGTTTTTGGCGCCCTAGGCGGAGGGCCGGCTGGCCGGTCTCGCGGTTCCGGTGAGTCTCCCACAGGAGTGCCTGCGGACGGTCCGCTGGTCCCGCGGCTCCGGTGGACCTGCCGCAGGCGTGCCTGCGGATGATCCAGCGGAGCCGCAGGACCAGCGGACCATCTGCAGGCATGCCTGCGGGAGGTCCACCGGAGCAGGCTGCCGCCCTCTCAAATCCTGGTGCCCTAGGCGACTGCCTAGGTCGCCTAAATGGAAGTGCTGTCCCTGGTCCCCACAGCATAATATAGTGTAATTTATCATTACCAGTTGTTTCAAGACCAACAGCCAGTTTTTATCTGTGTTGAGAAGATTGAATTTAATTTAATCCAAACTAATTTGTAGCCATTTCTGTATATTTCCAACACTTGTTAGTGTTATTCAATTAAGAAATGTTCCTTGTTGTTACTGTACTGCCAATTCTGTCTCAATGCTCTGGTCACCAGTGTAATTCATATTCTTTATTGCTTAAAAAATATAATTAAGCTCACTTTGCAGATCTGGTGCTTTCAGCATTTAAAGCAAACTACATAAGAGACCTGAAGAAGATCTCTGTAGAGCTTGAGAGCTTGTCCTTTTCACCAACAGAAGGTGGTTCAATAAAAGATATAACCTCACCGACCTTATCTCTCTCTTGGAATTTTAGACAGTTCAACTCAATAGTAACAAACCTTCCTTGTTTACATTAAATACTCAATGCTAGGATGTTTGAGCCAATCTATTAAAAACAATCTTAATCCATGCAGGTTTAATAACGCTGATCAATCTGCCTAACTATTTGTAAAAAAATCCAATTTACAGTATGAAAGTGCTCGGTGATTGCATATCAGCTGTTTCTTAACTTTGCCTCCTAAGCAGCTAATCCAATGCCCATTGTAAAATTTATGACCAGATTTTCAAAAGAGCTCAGCACCTGACTTAATGAGTTTTTATGCAAATACAGTCAGTTTCTTTGGGTGCCTAATGGGAACTGAGCTCTTTTGAAAGTCTGACCTTGATTGTGGCTGCTGAGCACTTCTGAAAATCTAGCTCTTAATGGCCTCTTCCCAGCAAGGAATTGATCTGGGGGCTCCCAGACAAAAGTAGGCTTACTCTTTCCTCCCCCCCCCCCAGTCAAAGTTCATTTTGTGTAAAAGTTATTCTGCCACCGCTGAATAAATCTCATGGCTGGTGCAGTGAGAGAATGAGAATTTAGATCATTATAAGTCCACTTCAGTATGTGATTTGTCAACTTGGTATTTCCTGACATGACTTCAGAGATATTGTCATGTCCATGAAGCCATTCAGCAGCCTTCTCAAACTGGAGAAGATTTCAGAAATATATAAAATGGTTCCAGCAGACATTATTTATACTGTCTTAATCCATGTCTTTATTTTAATTCATTTGCCAGTCTTGCAGCTCTTTTATAATCTCTGCTGCGTGTAGAATTCTGTGAACTATTCTGAAGGCTTATTTTAAACTGCCTGAGTACACTTAGAAAATGCTAGGAAGAAAAAAAAATCAGATGAGCCTCCTTGGGAATTTTACTGTTCCCTTCCAGGTCTCAAGTTTAGCACAGAGACATAGATGTACTGTACCATTTATTTCTGAGTATTCCAGAGCTTTTAATACCATTGTCACAAGTCTCTGGCTACATACATAAACATCTCATTCACCGTCTAAACTGCACATATTCAGAGATAGAACCTAGCATCTTCGTTCTAGAAATATAAATGACTACCACATGTGCTGAAGGAAACTGCCTATCTGCTGTGATTGTATTAGGGCTTATATCCTGTGTGGGCTGGCTTGAAGATGATGATAAAATCAAATCTGAACATTCTTTTTGTAAGCAACTAAGCAGGTTTGATTTTCCACTCGGAAGAGGGCACCTCTTGGGTGCATTGATTGATCTCAGCAGTTAAGCAAAGCTGTCCCTCAGGTATTAGGGGTCCACTGTGGTTCAATCCAATAGATACCAGTCTGTGGCTTCACAGATGCAAGTGTCACCATGAACATGTGACACAGAACTCAGAACCTTCTCCGTTAAAAATCAGAGGATTCTATCAACTAAGCTAAAACAGGTTTTTCTGCATAGGGGGATTCTACATTGCCTTTCATTTTTGCAGCAGATGGTAGTGGGTTCTGTGTTTATGATGTTTGGATGATGAGCAATAGTTACTGACTATGAAGTCTGTGGCCACAGATTTATTACATAGAACCCTGCAGACTGCATTCTCCCAAGCTTATGCTCTGAAGCTATCAAATAGTAAAGCATTGTAGTCAGCAACCTTCATATTGATTTGTTCATAAAACAAGGATTCCACGCACACGCAAAAAAAATAAAATAAAATAAAAATGAAGACTCCTCAGGAGAAATCTTACCTCTTTGGAAACTGGAAATTGGTTTTTGATACATTGCTTAAAATATACAAAAATCAAACAAACAAACAAAAACAATAGCTAACAGGTATTTTGTATCCTCTTTGGATACATGCCATTTTAAAAATGTGACATTTGAGGAGACAATTTAGATTCTTTGTTTTTAACCATGTAATCAGAATGTCTAGTTCTTACTCTGCTGACTAATGGCCATTCTCAGCACGACTTGTATATAAAAGAGAAACACCTGGTCTGTTACTGTGTTCTCTTAGTAACTTCAGAAGGTTTCTAGTAATTTCAGAAGGTTCCACCTTGTTTCTGCAGAAAATAGAATCATGTTTCCACACCAGAATCTTCTTTACATCAGCAGGAAAACTACCAAGCAGAATCTGATCTGTGCCATCAAATCCCCTTCTTACAGTGCTGCCCCGAGTCATGTTAGTGGAGTTGATGGTCTCCATTAAACACCTTCTGAACTCTTGATGCTTGCATTTGTACAGTCAGAAAGGAGCTATAATAAAGGCTAGTCAGAGACTGTAGAATCCGGTTCTGGGAGCATACAGTATATGGATTAATAATTGAGATTACCCATTTTCTCTCTATTTTCTCTTGATATTTCCACATTTACTTTTTATTTTCTTCTATTGCCAAGATCCTTTGTAAAATCTTTTAACACAAAATACTTCCTATTTAGTTGTCTTCAACTTCATTCTCTGTTCTCAGTTCAAGGAGAATAACATATTGTAAAAATGAAATTGTTCAGCCTGTGGCTAGATCTTTGCTCCTTGCTCTTTTACTGTTGTGTTTGCCAAAGAGTGAAGTCTCGGTGTATATAAAGAAGGTGCTATCAGAATAGTCACTTTCTAAATGGAGTCTTTTGGATCATTATTTCAATTAAATTACTGAATTCTGTGTGATTTACTGAACTGGCATTTTCTGTGCAATGGAGTTCTTGCCACCCTTCTTGTTATGGTGTTTGATGATAGAAATACTACTGTACCTATAAAAAAGAGCACTACTTGGAATCACAGAATCAGAAAAATTGGGTTGAAAGGGATCTTGAGATGTCATCAAATCCAGCCCCTTTCGCTGAGCAGGACTAAGTAAACTTAGACCATCCTTGACAGGTGTTTGGCCAACCTGTTCGTAAAAACTTTCAGTGCTGGAGATTCTACAACCTTTCTTAGAAGCCTATTCAAGAGTGTAATTACCTTTAGAGTTAGAAAGATTTTTTGAATAGCTAACCTAAATCTCCCTTGCTGCAGATTATGACCATTGCTGCTTGTCCTACCTTCAGTGGACGTGGAGAACAATTGATCACAGACCTCTTTATATCAGCCCTTAAAGTGTTTGAAGACTGCTATCAAGTCACCCTTTGGTCTTGTTTTCTCAGGACTAAACATGCCCAGTTTTTTTAACGTTTTGTGATATTTGTTGCTCTTCTCTGAACTCTCTCTAATTTAACCACATTTTTCTTGAAATGTTGAACCCTGAACTGGACACAGTATTCCTGCTGAAGTTTCACTAGTATAAAGTAAAGCAAGATAATTACCTCTCATGCCTTACATAGGACATTCCTGTTCATACATTCCAGAATGATTTTTGCCTTTTTCACAACTGCATCATATTGTTGATGCATATTCAATTTGTGATCCACTGTAACCCCAAGATCCTTTTCTGCAGTAGTACCATCTATCCAATCTATTCTAGTTATGCATTTGACTTTTTCCTTCCTAGGTGAAGTACTTTGCACTTACGTTTTTTTAAATTTCATCTTGTTGAATTCAGACCAATTCTTGAATTTGTCAAGGTCATTTTAAATTCTAATTCCGTCCTCCAAAGTGCTTGCAATCCTGTCCAGTCTTTTAAGATTTCTGAAAACATGCTTCACACCTTGTCCCTCTTAGATTTTGGAAGGCACTTCATATTCTTAAACCTTGGGTCAAGTGCTGTAGCTATCTTTAGAAATCTCACATCAGTACCTTCTTTGCATTTTGTCAAATCTGCTGTGAAAGTGTTCTTAAAACGAACACCAGAATGTGGATAAAACAGCGCAGGGGACATACAGTTCTCCCCCAAGGAGTTCAGTCACAAATTTAAGTAACAGGTTTTTTTTAACAGTCGTCATCAGCATGGAAGCATGGCCTTTGGAATGGTGGCTGAAGGGGCATATGAATGTTTAGCATCTCCGGCAAACGACAGCCAGTGGGAGCCGCGATCAGCCGAACTTGTGGACGTGGCAGGTAAACAAACCGGCTCAACCCACCAAGGTGCTTACGCTGGCGAGCCGTGTGTGAAAGGTTGCCAACCCCTGAACTGGATGTAAAAATTACTGTGCCAGGTTCTGTGACCTGTATTATGAGGGAGGTCAGATTAGATTATTAGAATAGTCCCTTTTGGTCTTAAACATTTGTAAATATATATGCTTAAAATTTACCTTAACTGTTTTCCAATCCATTATCTCAAAAATAACAATATGACTTAGAAAGCAGCAAAGAGTCCTGTGGCAGCTGCATCCGACCAACTGGGTATTCACCCACGAAAACTCATGCTCCAATACGTCTGTTAGTCTATAAGGTGCCACAGGACTCTTTGCTGCTTTTACAGATCCAGACTAACACAGCTAACCCTCTGAATATGACTTAGATCTATTAAAATAAGGAAGGGACACATATTAATGTAATGAATTAAGATCTGGATAGTTTATTGTCTCACCGTTCTAAGCTATGTACCTTTTAGCAATATCATACAATAATAATAATATCATTCTTTATAACAGATCTTGATTGAACAGAAATTAAAATTCCTACATTAACATGAGCATGGTTGCCACAAAGTTAGTTCAGTGTTGCCTGGATTTCTCTGATTAAGTGTTCCTTGACATTCTAAGGTCTGGCAAACTGTTCATGAACTGGAGATTGTCTCCCATTATTGCCTGGGGAGCAATCTTCAGTAAGGTGAGAACTTGTGCAATGTTATTTGTTGACCTGCAGTTTTCTCTAAATATGAGACTTTCACAGTGTAGTTAATTTGTGTCCATTGGGCTTAATTTACACCTTGTCATACATTTTTGTTAGCAGCCTTAAAAAGAGAATATTCCCAAGTAAATTTGCTACCATGTTCTTAAGGATTTACATCACTATTAGCAAGTTTGAGAAAATGTGCTCATGTTAAATGTGCATTTCACAAGCCTAGTTCTTTTAATTACTGGTATTTGCAGTCTGTCACTTTCTTTCTTTAACTGGTTAGTCTTTGCTAACTTTCCCTTTATTGTATCTATAGGAAAAGCCCCATACGTTAAGAATTTATCTCACAGGATGGCCAAGATCAAGTGATCTATCATTGGCTGTCGTCAGGTTCAGAGTGTGGCTTTTCACTCACTTGTGCTTTATATTTCTTATTGCGAGATTGCATAACATTTTTGTTCCCATTTGTTCTAATCTTGAAGTTCTTTTGGTGTCTTATTCAGAGTGTAAGCTCTTTGTGGAAGGGATTTCCCTTATTATGTTTTTATACAGCACCAGGCACAATGGGGATCTGATCTCAGTTGAGACTGTAGGTGCTTTCATAATGCACATAATAAATGATCATCTATTTCAAGGCTTTGGAGGCCAGGTTTTTAAAGGACATACATCAGTAGCACTTTCAGTAGCTTACATGTGCACATGCTGAACAGATAATGAGGTGGTTTGTGCATAGCTTCCCATCTTTACAAACTGGGTCTGAAGGTGCAAGTGCTGGGGTTTGCTTTCGTACACTTGCCCATTTAGAAGCATTAAAGCAGGGAGCAGCCCCACTTCCACCACTGCCTTATCAATGTGCCTCAATTCTCTGCTTTCACAGGGACCGTCTCTGTCAGTCAGTGGGTAATTCAGATGCCCAGGCTGCTGAGACGGCCAACACGGGTGCCAATTAGTGCCAACTGTAAATGACGTGTTTTGTAGAATTTATGTTTGTAGGAACCGATGTAATAATGCCTCACTCTTACATAGGACTTCTCATTAGTAGATCTCAAAGCACTTCACAAATGAGATCAGTATCATTATCCCCATGTCATGGACATAGGTGGAAAACTTGCTCTGAATACTGTCTGAAGGTGACTATGGTAAAAAAAAATTCCCCTGTAGGAATGTCTCTTTGTGAAGCAGTTTCTAAAAACACTTACTGATCTTGTATCATATTCCCAGCTGATTTTTTTTCCTTTCTTTATTCAGGTTCTTTCCATTTGTCCTAAGGACATGAGGGCAGATATCTGCGTGCATCTGAACCGGAAGGTTTTTAACGAGCATCCTGCCTTTCGACTGGCTAGTGATGGCTGCCTGAGGGCCCTGGCTGTGGAGTTTCAGACTATTCACTGTGCTCCAGGAGACCTCATCTACCATGCTGGAGAAAGCGTAGATGCGCTCTGCTTTGTGGTGTCGGGATCCCTAGAAGTCATACAGGATGATGAGGTGGTTGCTATTTTAGGTACTGTGATCTTTACTGAAATGGTCGTAACCTACATAAATAATGGGGAGCTGCTCCCCGAGTTTTATCTAATAAACTAGTTTGAAATGTAAGTTACTCAGTCATATCTCTCAGCCTGTCTAATCAGAGGTGCTTATTGACATTGTGTCTAACTGTTCCAGAGCATTGCCTAACTGGCAAAACCCCCACCGCTTGCCTTGTTCCCCGTGCGCATGATTTTATGAGTTTCGTTTTGTTTTTCCTTCCATCCTATCTCTACAATTGTGAGTTGATCCTGGGAATATGCTATTCCTGGAGGAAGGACTTAGCAGGAGATGGGTCTTCCATTGAGACCTGTATAAAGTCTGGCTTTGTCTGCTCTCATTAGGTTGTCCCACAGCTGGGGTGTTGCTGCTGAAAAGGCTCTGCCTCTGTGTCTTATCCTATCCCAGTACCTGTAGAACATTAGCTATCTTGGAGGATCATGATTCTTGGCAAATCTTCAAAGAGAGGATACAGGATGAAGAGTAGATGGATGTAAAGCAAATAATTAAGGGGGTGAGAGAGACGTTTGGAGAGGCAGATTGCTCAGGCAAAACTTGTGGACTTCATTTGCTATTCTTAGAAAGCCCTTGCCTTGCCAGAGATCATAAAATGATGCACAGTTTTAGCATCGTGAAGCAATTGTGTCAGGAAATGCAATTGCAGTGAATGACCTTCCTCAGGGAAACACATACTGAGTGGCTTGCAGCATTGTGTTCTGTTAATTACAGCTTCACCTTGTGGTAAATTCCCTCCTAGAATAGGAGTGAGGAAGCTAGAGGGGAGAGTGATATTTGGACATTCTGGATCAGGTGAGTTTTGTCTTAGCAGAAATGATTTGCGCAGTGAGTTGTGGATATGCTTTCCTTCTGCTTGGCTTCGAATAATAACTGGTCGTGCCCAGTAGCACTGTAGCAGTGCGTTGGGACCATGAAAGATGAGTGGTTGTCACAGCACTGAAACACTTTGTCTCCAGAGACACTCCTCTAGCAGTAATTCCTTCACATTTTATTCCTGTAGGAATGCTCTTTCTGCCTATTCTGGCTCACTGGTCAGAGGTAGGGTGTCCCTGAGCATAACAGAATGGCATCTGTGTACTTGAAATTCTTTAAATCTTCTACCAGAGGAAATATGTGCAGTTTTTTTGGGCTCTCATAGGAGTGTTTTCCATGTTAACCTTCACACAGGCCTGTTTCACTTGCCTGTATTCTAGTCTGTTTTGTTTTTTTCCACTGACACATCAGAGCTAAGTTTTCTCCTGAGTCAGAACAAAAGACACAGAAACTCTTTGCTGGGCAGTAAAATGACTTACTTACATCATTGTTGTGGATTGGCCAGGCCAATCCCAAAGAAGATAAATAGTGGTTTGAGCTGGATAGATATGCAAATTAGGGCTGACCCAAGCAAATCTAGGCCCCCTAGGAAGGCATTTGTGTAATCCCTCTTGGCTGGAAAGCCTGGGATTAACTCTGTGACTGTCTCCTCCCCCTGGACCATCCTCAAATTCCTACATAGGCCACCTGTTGATGAAGGAGGTGGTCAGTGGTGGTGGGAGGGTACAAACAGAATGTACGTTTGTTGCTCTCTCTTTGTGTTACAGCTCTTTAAAGAAGCAAGGCTTTAGTTGCGTGCTACCAAATAAAAGATTTGGAGGGTGTTACAATAAAGCAAAGCATAAATTACTAATTTGCTGCGCTGAAAAACACTTGTTAAGCGATTTTCATGCAGGCTTTGTTGTTCATTACTGAAGATCATTTGTCTGCAATAATGATGAGAGGTCTTTACTTCCACCTCCTACATTTTGTAAATCCAGTATCTATGTTACGTGCTGTCTTACCGGAGGGACCTTTAACCACATCAAGTTAAAGAGAATTGGCTTTAATTACTGGAAGTGCCTTCGATTCTGCCATCACTGCTGACAGCAAATTCAATGAAACAGAGTTACATTTATTGTGTGGCACAGGGATTGGTAGAAGGCATAAATCTAGTTTAAAGGATGATAAACTGTTACTCTGGTTGTAAGCAAAATAGGGGATTTCCTCATGCTCTGAACTGATTAGTTGCAAGACTTTCAAGGGTTCTGGAAGAGGATCCCTTTTAAAGGCTTTTGCAAAGGCATTTGTAGTGGCAATGAGATGGTGCAGTGCAGATCAAAGGGTGGAGAACATCATTTTTATCAGTTTGTCCTGTCTTGAGCAGTTCACGCAGAAGAGAAAAGGAACTGCACATCACCTAGCTCATGTGCCTTCCCTTCCACCTCTCCTTTGTTCACTGCCTTTGTAGGAGTCCATCTGAGTATCTCAAGGGGCTTTACATACATTCATTAAATTCTCACCATACCCCTCCCCACTATGCAGGGAAATATTAACTTCATTTTAGAAATGACAACATGAGAGGCAAGTGACTTGCTTGAGGTTGAACAGCAGGGCAATGGCAGAATCAGGATCTCCGGACTATCACTTCTGTGTGTCAGCCAGGATATCATGTGTTCCTCTTCCCTAAGGGGTGCTCTATCCATCTCTTGCATGACCTGGCTGGTGTGCCTTCTAGTCCACCTCTCCCTCTTTGCTCACTCTCTTTGTGTCTGACGATTTCACAGTGGTTTACACACATGAATTCATTCATCCTTGCCACGCCCATTTAGCCTCCAGTAGACATGTTGCTCAGTAGGTTTGGCGTCCCAGATAAGTATTTTCAGTGGAGTTACAGTAGGGATGCACTTGACCCTTTGTGTTTAGGGGCAGGGTTTTTGCAGATGAGGTCCTCATCTTTGGAATTTGCTCCCTTTAGACTCTCATGAGAGCCTGGATCCTAGTGAGCTTCAGGACAGGATGCAGGACCCAGTTATTGTGTTTAGCTCTGTTATGCTTTTGTTCTTCTTCTGTGTCTTAATTTTCTGTAATTAAGGTGCCCAGCTGCTGTAACAATAGGCATTATAGAAATGAGTAAACTATGTGAGTAATTCAAATTGAGCCCTGTGATCTGCAAAGTCTGGGATTCTTTAATGAAAATACCCTGGTGTGCCATTAAGTTCTCTCTGTTAGGATCTTAATTTTCCTCTACTGAGTGAAATAACTGCTTATCAAATAGCTAACAAACCAAATTCATCTCTGGTGTAAAATGAAGCTACTTCACTGGAGAAAATGGAGCAGAATACAGCCCAAAAATTTTACCATGATTCACAACTGCAAGAGTAACCTGCAAGGGCAAAAAATCTTGTCTAATTGTCATAAACTTTGCTAATAAGTCATGCCACATTGAGAAGTCTATTCTGTAATTTTCCACAGTCACAGGCAGAAGTTGATAGTGTAACTAGAATTGCTCTGTATGCACAAATGTACCACCAAATAGGTTTCAGTAAATGCAAGCTAATGAAATCAGGTGTCCACTCACATAGATAGGACAGATAGTAGTTCACCCTACTGCCGTTATCTAGAACTTGCATCTGGCAAAGAATCTCATATAAGTGATGTTATTAAATGCCGACCAAGTATTTCTAGGTGCTCCCTTTAATATTATGGTTAACTGTAGAACTCATAGCATCGCTTTAAACCTGAAGATTAAGTAACGTATTTTGAAGAAATTGTTATGCCAGCAGAAAAGTAACGACTTTAATGTTGATTCTGAGAACTGATCAAAAATATTTTGGTTCAACCCAATGGGCACAGTCAGGGCTGCTCTGGGTATTTTTGCTGCCCCAAGCGAAAAAAAAAAAAGGTGGCCAGAATGCTGCCCCTGAAATTGTGCCGCCCCAAGCACATGCTTGGTTTGCTGGTGCCTAGAGCCGGTACCTGGGCACAGTGATTAAAATATAATCAGGAGCCAAATTCCTAGGTGTGATCCCTGTTGAATAAAAGCAGTTTTGGTTGCCCAGGCAGTATGACTATATGATGGCTTGTACTTCATCTGCACTAATTTTCTTACCTCACATGTAATCAGATAAATTGTCTATTTTAATGTGATGTATGTCAGTTTTATGTGTGTTCTTCATGTAATGCCACTACAGCCATGTTGTTTATTGGATTTAGTCTTTTACCGGAAGCCCAGACCTTCAGTTCTTAAGCTTCCTTTAAACAGGGCCACATGTTGTCTTTTACGGCATTATTTCTTCTTAGTGGAATTAGAAACTGAATAGTACCAAATATCAGACATGAACATCAGGGAGAGCTCCCCATAGCAAGTGGCATATAATTCATTGGTTTTAGTAAAAGCAGCAAAGAATCCTGTGGCACCTTATAGACTAACAGACGTTTTGGAGCATGAGCTTTCGTGGGTGAATACCCACTTCCTCAGATGCATGTCAGCTCATGCTCCAAAACATCTGTTAGTCTATAAGGTGCCACAGGATTCTTTGCTGCTTTTACAGATCCAAACTAACACGGCTACCCTCTGATACTTGACACCATGCAATGGTTTTAGTAAGGTATTTGAAAATTGGGAATGATTTTTTTCATCCCAAACTGCAGCTGTATTCTGAGGTTTAAAGGGGTAAGAAATTGGCTCTTCTAGCAAATAGCATGGGGTGAATCCTAGAAGTGCTGAGCAATTACAACTCCCACTGAAGTCCGTGCTCAGCAGCTTTCAGATTTATACAAGCAGGCTTTAGAAATGCAGTATTAGGAATCCACCCATCAGCCCTGTTAACATTTTGAATTTACTTAATGTTATACTGTTGGGTTTATATTTTTTATGAGACGAGATTGCTGTATGTGTGATACACAATGTGATATAAAAAGCTGTCAGTTCCATTCCATTACCCTTATGCATATTAATAAAGCTAACTCTGTGACTTTGATGGATCTACTTGAAGAGGAGATTGCTACTTAATGGGAGTAAGGATGGCTAGAGCTGGGTCGAAGTAAAACCAGCTTTTTGATCCTGAGTTGTTTTAATGACAACCCTGTAAAATAAGACACAAGCTAAGACTGAGAGTTTCCCCATGATAATAATGAGCACTCAGTAATAATTTATGGAACCATCTCTGTCATATTTCAGCTATGAAAAAAGCTCCCCTCATTCCAGTGAATTAAGGCTACAAATTAACTAACAGAAAAACAACCACATGAGGCTGAGGTTTTCTTCACCTACAGAGAGACAGACTGAAATAATTCAGCTGATGTACAGTAAATGATTCTCTATGGGCTTGACTCTTTGAGGGGCTGAGCTCTTGGATCTTGATCCTGCAAAGCACATTCGCGAGTGTTAGACTTTTAGCACCGTCTCTTGCCATTGAAGTCACTGGTGCACCCAAGTGCCATTGAAGCACATGCATAAGTGTTTGGAAGCATCAAGTAAGAGCGCTCAGCAGCCTGTAGAATTTAGCCCGATACTCATTGATCAAAGTTGTTAGCTGCCACTGAGCAGGAATTCAACAGAATATTTTACTTTTACTCCATCTGATTAATTGTAACGTTTAGATATTTCCCCCTTGTCTGCACAATAGCCAAACAAAATGGAAATTGCTAACCTTAATTTAGAGCCAGATTGAGCAATATGGTCCTGGTGCAAAGTCTACTGGAGTCAATGAGGTTTATTCCACTGAGTTCAGTGGGCTTTGGATCACACTTATATGGGTTACTGCCAACCCCAATAGTTCAAAAATCATGAGCCAGGCCATCCAAAATCAAGAAAATGACTTAAAAGTCATGACATTTCACAAAATAAATTTTGAGTTCACTTTATATGTCTTCCGGTTTCTCAGCCTTTTGAATGCAGTCAGGTGACATTTTCAAGAGTTTCTCCACAGACTTGAGGGTTAGAAACTTACTTTTTTTGTATAAAATGAAAGATCAGTTTGTCACACAATCCCTTTACTCCAGGAGCTGGCGCTTTAAGAAGATCATCAAGTGCTGCGAGACTTGCAATGAAATCATGAGAGCTGGCAACAAGGAAGCCCTCGACTAATAGTAGAATAACTACAAACTACAGCTGGTCAGAACATATTTGCCAAAATGAAATTCTATCAAAATATGCTTTTTGGTTGAAGCTGAAACCTTTCATAGAGACGTTTGGTTTTTAGTAAACTTTAATCAGGAAGGTGTATGGATTGTAGGGGGAGAAGGGAGGGAGGAAGGGAGACTACAGCTGGATGGTAGGGTACTGGCCTGGGATGTGAGTGAATGTTGCTATGGAATTGAATTGTCATCCTCTGGTCAGATCTAATATAAACCTTTTCCAATTGCTGGGGATTCCGTATTGTTGCTTGTTTCTTTGAATAGGTTTTACTTATATTTTGTATTTTAATAATTATTTGCAAAAAAGCTTTACCAATGTTCAGCTGGCATTCTGCACATGTTCTATACCATTGTTGCTTTTTCTCTCCATTGGCCATTTTTGAACCCATTGTTGTTTTCTCAAAGTTCTTGAAATGACCTTTTTCATTCTGTCTCTTTCTGTAGTACCATGCAGCAGGTAGGCCTAGGTTTTCCAAAGGAGCTCAGGGCCAGACTTTCAAGTGTTCAGTGGCCACAATTGTGGCCAGATTTTCAAATGAGCTCTGCTCCAATTTGAGTACCAAAATAACAGTTGGGATTTTCAGCTGAGTGCTTTGTTGAAAATTTAGCCAGGAGGGTCCAGTTATACTTCCATGATAGTCAGTGGCAAAATATTCATTGACTTCAAGACCTGCAGGCCCAGACCCCCACTATGTTTTCGAGGGCTTAAGACAGAAAGTCAAAAATATATGAATGAACCAATCAAAGCATTTCATATTGCAGTTATCTCTAATACTTATTGTTGATAATTTAACCTCTGACAGGCTATGCTCCTTTTGCCACTGTGGTTTTGAAGGTGCAGTGGGGGGACCTGCAGGCCATAGAATCATAAAAGATTAGGGTTGGAAGGGACGTCAGGAGGATATCTAGTCCAACCCCCTGCTCATAGCAGGACCAGTCCCCAGACAGATTTTTTGCTCCAGATCCCTAAATGGCCCCCTTTTAAGGATTGAGCTCACAACCCTGAGTTTAGCAGGTTAATGCTCAAACCACTGAGCTATCTCTCCCTAAAATCAAGGGTCTCACTACCTGGAAACAGTGGAGAGGGAGAGCTCAATGGTTTGAGCATTGGCCTGCTAAACCCAGGATTGTGAGTTCAATCCTTGAGGGGGCTGCTTAGGGATCTGGGGCAAAAATTGGTCCTGCTAGTGAAGGCAAGGGGCTGGACTCAATGACCTTTTAGGGTCCTTTCCAGCTCTATGAGATAGATATATCTCAAATTATTATAATAGCTTAAGGCAGAAACACCAACCCAGCCCCTAGTGAGATTTGAACTCATGACCTCTGGTTTACAAGGCTAGTGCACCAACTGCTGAACTATAGAACTAAATCATGTTCATGGCTAAAATATTTAGATACACTAGACTAAATCTGAGATGAGATAAACATGCAACACCCACCCAATGCTTTAGCAATATAATTTTAGTCTTCGCAGATGGTCAGTTAGGAGTCAACCTAAATTACCAGCAAATACTGTATCTTCCAGCAGTTGCTGTATAGCTCTTGGTGCAGAATTTACTATGTTACATGTAATTGCTCATCTTCATCTATGTTTTACTGGCACATGGCCAGATTTGGTGTATTATGATTTCACTTTGTGGCCAGAGATTCAGGATAATATTGCATTAACTGCCTAGAAAAAACAGACTCTGCAGCTCTTCTCAGCCATTTAGATAATGACAGCCCTCCTGTAAACGCCACCCAGGTCCTTGATGAATAGAGCATTTGTTAGAGAATTGTTTACATTTTAATATTTTATCAGTGGGGAGATTCAGAGCTTTAACAAAAATTAAATCTTAATTCGTGCAGTTTCCTCTCAAAGTGTTAGGTTTGGAAAAGATTTTCTAGGCATTGTAGTCCGTAGGTAACTTTTTACATTTTAAATTGCGGCCCAATCC